>NW_028258372.1:46240920-46394700 GCF_053883595.1 Heterocephalus glaber | reverse complement strand
GTTGCGCAGCAGCCACCGGCGGCCGGTGGAGGGCGCTGTTTGAAAGCGCGAAGAGCAAGGGGCGCCAGCAAGGCCTGGCGCGAGGCTCCTGTGGGCGGCGGCGCTGCCCACCTGGGACGAGCCTGCCGGCTGCCTGCCCATCCACTGTCCTCCCTCACGCTCGTTTAATTTAAAAAGAAAAGCATTCAAAGCCTCGGCGCAGGCAGCTTGGCTGGTGGGTGGCCCGGAAGGGAGCAGTCGGCAGAGCCCGCCCGTGCCGCTCGGCGCCCCCTGCGCCCCGCACAGGTGTGGACGCTGCCCTAGGAGGGGGCACCTGTGTGCCCCGCACACCCCAACCTCAGGGGCCGGTGGGGAGGACGCGGTCTGCGGGCCAGAGGGCGTGTCCCTGCCGGCTGGGGTCCCCGACCCTGGTCATTTTCTTCTCTGCTGGAAGAGTTTCTCCTGGACCCCACTCTGCCCATCATGGCTGGGTGACCTCAGCACGCACCTGTCTCTAACGGTGCCCATCGCGGTGGACCCCGTGAAGACTGTTAGTACGCATACTGTCCTAGACCAGTCCCGGACACCCAGTGAGGGTAAGACATCCTTACTGTTCTCCTTGGACTTTCCTTGCTGCTCCGGGGTGTGTGCCATGACACCCCCAGGGCACTAGCTCACCCTGCCCAGCTCATAGTAGATGTTCGGTTATTTCAGAAGAGAATGATGTGGCTGATGCTTGGGCGTACCCTGCAGTTCTCTAGCTCAAGGTGCATCAGAATCCCCTGGGAAGCTTGGTAGAGCTCCTACCCTTCGAGAGGCTGACTGGGTAGGAGCAGGAATGGGGTAGGGAACCTCAGTGTCAGTGCCTCAAAGCCTGGCTTGGGGAAAGAAGAGCCAGGGGTGACTTCTGCACAGTGGCTGCCTGCGCAGCCCTCCCTGCCTTCAGCACTGAGAGGGAAGTGGCCCCCACACTGGAGCCTGGGCTCTGCTGCCTGGGAGAATCACCCCAGAGGACTGGAGTCTCTGGGGGCTGGAGTCCTGATGCAGCTGGTGTGAAGCATGGGACTGGTGTCTTTAGAAACACTAAAGCAGCCTGCAAGATAGGACTGCAGCTCGCTGGTCCCTTGTTTCCAGGCTGGCCAGCAGTCTGAGTCCTCTTCCTTCCCAAGGCCCCTGCTTGATGTCTGCAGGTTGCTGTGGCCACAGTGGAGTACTTCTGCACTGGCCGTCCTCCAGCTCTGACAGTGGTTCCGTGTTTGGGCAGTTGGAGCAGTTCATCGCATTCCCTTGAGGTTCAAAATGTGGCTTTTGGCAAGAAGCTGTTAGTGTAATCCAAGTGGCCCGAGAAAAGACACAGTAGAGTTGAGTGAAGAGGAATGTGCTTTTCTGGAGTCTGTGTTTAAAGATACATCTGGGATTTGTTTCTTAGCAACAGGGCTCATCCAAAGCACACTGGTGGTGTCAGAACACCTAACAGTGCCAGTGCCCGCAAGCACTGCGTGAAATAAAACGGAAATCTGCAACAGCAGAGAGGCGTCTAAGCATAGCTCCTCCAACAGGAGGCAGAGCCGGAGCCCTGAGCACAGGCAGGTGCCACTCCCTGGAGGCCAGGCTGCTTCCTTCCCAGCAGAGCACCTCTCCTCCCGCCTCTCCTCCTGTGAGCACCGCACCTGGGCCCTTCCCGCAGGCCTCCATCCTCCTGCAGACCGGGAGTGGAGCCGCCATCCTCCCGCTGGCCTGCTGGCCTTCGAATCTGAGAAGGGGCGTCAGCCCTTAGAAACCCAAATCCAGAGGTTTCAAACCTTGTTTTGCTGCCTTTGGACCCTTTAGCGGTCTGGACCCCCTCTCTGAATAATTTTTTCTTACATGCATTTAGCAATATATTTAATACATGGGCTTCCAGAGACTTCCAATGCTATTGAAAAAGTTATCAAATGTCCAAGCCAACAAATTTATATATGGAACAGTGTATATGAATTCGGAGATCCAGCAGCAGGGTCTACTGGGGACCATAACTTAGAATAGAGGTGAATGTCAGTGGTAGTTTAAGAAATCTACTTTGCAACTTCAGTATGGTATAGAAATATCTAATTTTTACCAGTGATGAAGACCAGGTTTTGCTAGTATTGTTGAGGTTTTTGCTTATGTTCATACAGAAAGCAAATGCTAACACTGAGTTAGAGGTTAGTGAAAATTAAGATGCAATTTTTTTTCAGTGCCACTGGGTAGAATTCCTGGGAGCCAGGCACTCTGGCTTCTTGGTCCCAAGGAAGCTGTCCCTGGGAAAATGCCAAACGCCACTGAGTGGTTCTGCCTGGGTCTCAAGCAAAAGAATTACAGAGACCATGGTGCTAGTTTGTCCAGAATGGCTTTCTTCTGTTTCACAGGACCAGGGTCACAAAAAGTTAGAGCCGAAGGAAGCTGGGGGAGCACATAGTTCGAGCCTCTCTTTCATAGACATGAGCACCGAGCTCAGAGAGTGTGGGTGTCCCCGTGTCCTCCACCCCCTTTCTTCCCACAGGGGTGGGGAGCAGCAGGGGTGAAGACACTGCCGAGTCTGCGCCTGTTACAGGTTATGGACGGGGCTTCGGAGAGCCGTCTGGTCCCCGGCATGGTACTGCCTGGTCCCTCTAACCCTAATGATCTGGACCTCAGCGTACGTTCTTTCCTGCTTCCAGCAGGTTCTCGAAAAGGGTCGGCAGTCCCGCCATCCCTGGCTCTGCCTTTCTGTCCTTGGCAGGCTCAGGTTAGCTCCTTGTGCTGCAGGTTGGACGAAACTGGTATTAATAAGAGGTGTTTCACAGGCTTGTCGCCACACAGCACTTCTGTGACAGGTGGTGGTGGGTGAGTCACGACTTGCAGTCAAAAGGGTCAGGAAATCAACTCAAGCTGGTTGAAACAGAAGAGACAATTCATTGGTCTACAAGAATAAGGTCCAGAGCACAGTGGGTTTCAGGCCTTCTTGGACATAGTTGCTGCAAGATGTCCTCAGCACTCAGTTCCTCACTCCAGCTCTGGGCTCTGTTTTTATTCCTCTATCTTATTTGATTTTTCAGGTGGACCCTTTCTATATAGTGACTTTTAGGGGCCCCATGGTGACAGTGTCTTTAAACTAGCAATTTCAGTGAAAATAGGGCTCTTTATTTATTTTTCATTTTTAAAATGAAGATTGTGTATGGGTTAAGATGTACATGGTGTTAACGAGCTAATTGGCTTGCCTGGAGTGTTCGTTTCATACTGTACCTGAGCTACATGGAATGAACAAGCACTCCAGGCAAGCGAGCCCACCTGTGGTGTGAGTGCTCCAGAGGAGTGGTTGGCACATTCATCTCCTCACACTTGCCTTTCTGTGTCTGTGAGATGTCCGCTTCGGCCAGCTTCCAGGCTGCAGCCTGGCCTTGTGGCCGTACTTGCACACTGTATGTTAGATCTGTGGACAGGTCCATGCTTCACGATGGAAGTGGTGTGCCCTTTGGCCAGCTTGCTCCCATTGCCCTGCCTCCTGGCCCTGGTAATCACAAGATGCTTCTGCATCTTCACTTTCTAGGCTGTACATAGATCATGGATCGTGCAGTATTTGTCTGCCTGTGTCTGGATTATTTCACTCAGCAGAATGTACTCCAGGTTCATCCATGTTATCAAAAGCAGTAGGATTTCCTTCATTCCTTGGGGAATCTTTTCCTCTAGTTGCTCAGAACTCCTGGAATTGATCTGGCCTTAGTCACGCGCCGTCTGAGTCAGGGGAGTGGGGTGCTTGGATGGGGCAGATGTGTGTCATGTGGCTGCCGCAGGAACTGGACCAAGTTCTGTCCCACCCGGACCAGCTGGCCTGAGCAGAGGGGGAGGAAGACTCCAGAGGAAGCCAACGCACTGTTTCCAGGAGAGGGCGGTGACAGGTGACTGGGCCTGGTGAGGGTCCGGGGATATCGTAAACATGCCATCGAGGGGACCCTTGGGTGGGGATGTCGCCGCCTCTGGAAGGCAGAGGAAGGGGCTATGAGGACAGGGACTGGCCTTCAGGCGGAAAAATCGGGCAGAGTAGTAGCGAGATTGTCTGTTCCTGATAAGAACCCTGGGGCTGGACTGAGGAATTTCCTGGGGCAGCGACTCAGGTGCAGACCACACCCCCTGCCCTTGTGTCTGGGTCACAGCAGGTGGTGGCCCCTGTCTGGCTGGCAGCTGTGTGCTCCTCTTCCCAGCACTCTGAAGTAGGCATGGTGACCGTCTCCCCACCTCCAGGAAGAGGACAAGCCATGAAGGGCCGGGGTGACCTGCCCAGGCCAGAAAGGGACAGGGCAGGGACTCCCGCCTCCTCTCCTGCAAGGTGCTCTCTCGGGGTCTGTGAGAGTCAATAAGGCCTGTGTGGAGCAGGGCCAGCACCAGCTGAGCCCTCAGTGCAGCGGGCGCTGGCACACTGCCCTGCCTGCAGGCAGAGACGTGTGCCAAGTGCCAAGAACCGCTCCTGCTGGAGGAGAGGGTCCAGACAGGTTGGCCTGGGCAGGGCTCCAACAGGCGACTCGCAGCAGAGCACCCAGGCCGCTGAGGCAGGAGGCGGGGTCCTGGGCTGAGCAGCTTGGCCCAGCTGGTATCTGGGTTTGGGGGAGCTGAGCTGGGGTGGCTGTGGGGCACAGAAGAGTGTGGGACAGAGTAGGCCAAGGGCCAGCCTCTGCTGGCACAACCCTCTCAGGGGAGAGTCACGGGGTGCCTCTTGGTGTCTGTCAGAGAATAAGCATTCTCAAAGTGCATTTCCCAGTCATTTCTGCAGAAACCGTGTCCTGTTCCCAGCTGCCCGAGGCACAGCGGAGCCTGCAGTGGCCTGTTTGGACTGTCAAAATGTTAAAGGGAACACACCCCAGTGCATATCCAGCCTTCCTCATCTGCAGTCCTCTTGCCCTAATAGGAAATGTCTGCTGCTGAGTTTCTCCCCAGAGCCTGTTTTGGCACCCGGCCAGGGCCAAGTCCTGCCTTGCTGTATCAGGGGCCGCCACCTGCGTCATCTTCCTGCTTGTTTAGATGGCTGAAAAGAGAATGTGCTGCCCTGGACTGTGAAGCTTCAGTTATGTCCTCCCCTAATGGGCTCTGCCTTAGAAACCAGCCAGCCACAGCTGTGGCCCTGTCTGACCCACACACCACACGTTGGCTCGGTAACCAGAGGGGTCTGGGTTGTTGCTCTGTGTTTACTTCACATCTCCAAGGCTCAGCATCAAAGGGAGCAACATGAGGTCTCCCAGAGCTGCCTCCTGGGGTGGCTGGAGGAGCAGACAGTGGGCCGGTCAGAGGGATGGAGCTGCGCCAGCAGGCAGGGTGGGCAGGTGGTGTGGTTCCCAGCCAGAAAGCGCACCTGGAAGGCCAGCAGCCCTGACTTTGTGAGGCCTGGGCCTCTCCAGTGGCTCACCATTCACAACAGGAGGAAAATGGGAGGGGTTCTTCCCATGTCCAGAAGCTGTGCTGGGATGAGACTGTGCCGGGAGAGACCGCCCTGTCCAGACTCGGATGTAGCTGTGTGTGCAGCCTTCTTGCCCGCCTCTCGAAGGAGTTGCTCAGGATTGGTGAGCGCTGGACACCCAAAGGGCCCGTGTCAGCCAGCTTCCTGTACTGTCACAGAGGCCCCACTACCAACATATACAAAGGAAGGGTTGGTTCTGGGTCTTAGTTCTAGAGGTTTCAGTCCATGGCTGGTCCTGCTGCTCCACAGGGCCATCACAGTAGGAGCACGTGGCCTGGCCGAGATACGCATGTGGTGGTCCGGAAGCAAGAAGAGAAAGATGAGAAAGAGTGAGGCGTGTGCGTCATCCCTCAAGGGCAGGCCTCAGTGAGCGGAGCCCTCCCACCAGCCCTGCCCTGCAGGCTCCACCCCCGAGCAGTGCCCAGCTGGAGACCCAGCCTTAACACATGGGCTCTGGGAGCAGACGTCCCACACCCAGCCAGAGCAGGGGATCTTTAAAAATTGTGACAGGATGCACATAGCACAAAACTGTCATTTTAGCCATTTTCAGTGGCGCAGTCTGGTGGCATCAACTGCATTCACGTTGTTGTGCAGCTGTCGTCCCCACCCAGCTCCAGATTTCCGTCTCCTGAACAGAAACCCTGTTCCCACTGAACCGTGGTTACACACTCCACTCCAGCCCTGTTCACCACCAGAGGACAGGGCTGCAGAAACCCATAGTCATGGCTTGTCTGGCCCTGCAGGCAGTCAGCTCATTGGACCTCACTGGTGCCTCTCTCGAGATCTCGAGTCCATTTAGTAAACTCACTGCAGGCCCGCAGCATGCCAGACATTGTACTGGTGCCTGGAATATAAGGAGAACAAAAATGCAATCCTGTACCTAAAGCAGTAACAGATACACACATCTCCTTTCTGCTCTCTGGGTGCTGCACACAGGGCTGAGCACTAGACACCTTCACCGTTCACAGCACAGAGAAGTGTTGCTGCGTAGCTTCTCAGGTGTGGAAACCAGGGCACAGAAAGGTCCAGTGCCTTGTCCAAGGTCACATAGGCAGTAAGTGGCAAACCTGGGCTCACACTCAAGCAAGTTGGCTGCAGAATGGGCATTCTTACCTTGCAGCTGCACTGCCCATGCAGGGGCAGGGGTGTCACTTCCAGGGACCACTGTCTACCCAGGAGCCGACCCTGCTACGGCCAGGTCCAATGACTGTAGTAAACAGGAGAGCAAAATGCAAGCCGGGAACTGGAAATCCAGCAAGGCTTCAGGCCACAGAAGCCTCAGGGCATCTCAAGGGGAAAGCTATCCTCCCCAGTTTCGATCTGGTCAGTTTTTCACATCAGTGTTCACATGTGCACCTGCGTGCGCGCGCACACACACACACACACACACACACACTCACTCACACCAAGAACTGGTGATGGTTGAATGTTCTCAACCCAAAGTGCCTGAGCTGCTAGGTAGAAAACCGAGGGCCCTCCAGGACTCGGGAGAAGTTGTCACGAGGGACGTTAAGAACAGTGAAAGGCATGAATGGCCACAGGCAGTGCCGTCTGTGGCTGGAGTGTCCAGTGTCTCCCCCAGCTGGATGTGGTCCTTGTCCGGTGGGGGTGGGACCCCACTGCTCCTTGTGCCAGAGAAGGCTGCGACCGGGAGATGAGGGATTGGGCTAACATCCCACGGCCAGGCCCCCAGTCCTGACTACCTCTTTCGCATCATCCGCCCCCCTCTGCTTCTGCTCCCAGATGCAGCCTTGGTGGCTTGTGCCCATGGGACAGGCCAACCCTTAGGGTGCCTGCCAGCTTAGCCCGTCACATCATGTTGCTGGGGATGCTCCCCCGACAAACAAATGCTGGACAAACAGCGTGTCAGGTCAGGGAGACGCTGTTGTTTGCCACCTTTCGACATGTCCGCTGTTGCCCTCTTGGGCTCCACTGAGCCACGGCCCAGCCCCCAGCAGCGCTGTTCTCTGTCTGTGTCCCTGTTTCCGGCTCCTGCCTGCACAGAGCCCAGCTGACCTCCTCTCCACTCTCTAGGGCCCGGCAAGGACAAGGTGGGCCCAGACGGAAGGCCGATGCATTTTATTTTGTTTGCTGGGGAAGGGCCAAGTTTAAAGCCTGCAGCCCCTCCTGTGGCAATGTCTCTGGACATGGCCTATGCAGGCCCAGGCTGACCCCTGGGAAGCCTCTCCTGCCAGCGTCTCCAAGTCTTGCCCAGCTGCCTGAGGCTTTTTCTTCTTATCTCTCAGGCAATACTCAGGCACTGTAACAAAACAAAGCCACATTGAAGCCTTAGGGGCCTCACTGCAAATGCATTTGCATTTTGAAGAGAATCTTAGGAAACTAAGTGTACATTATGACAAGCAGTGCACGCAGAGCTGGATTTTTCTAACCCACCGAGGCTCATACTCCTGCACGAGAACCTGCTGCTCAACCCCCAGTTTGATCAGACTCACTTGTCCACTTTGCCTGCGTGAATGCTGCGCTCTTGCCTTGCGCCTGTGGTGTGCACCAATGCTCTGAGGAAGGGTGTCGTCATCTCACCCTGTCCACTGGCAAACGGCAGAGGGAAAGGTCTTGGCACCATTGTGGAAAGAAGCTGCATGAGCTCAGTGAAGGAAGGATGGGGTTAGATGGGGCATGGAACCTGCCAGGCCATCGGAGCGAGGGCCACCAACTTCAGCACAGCACCCAGCCTTGCCTCAGCTGTGTGGCAGGCATCGGCGACAGCCCACGAGACTCTGTCCGTAGGGCACTTGCTGTCTCTTGGAGGAGGCTGATACTGACCAAATAACTTCACCCAAGACGCAAAGTTGCCATGAAGCGTCAGCAGCTGTGTGCCTGGGGCCGTGGAGGACACCCCAAGGAGCTGTGCTTGCTCAGAGAGGCTGGGAAAGGGCGAAGCTGGTGGGGCCAGGCACGAAGGCCATCTCCTCCGGGCATTTGAGATCCCTCTGTAGCTGTTGTAGGCAGCACAGGGACGGGAGACTCCGGAGGGGGCTGATGGCGGCTTGCTCGGAGGCAAAGCTGGTGGAGACAGCGGAGCGGGCAGGCGTGCGGGGACTGTCCAGTGGAGGGGCAGACCTGCTCCCAGAGGGCTTGCGGGCTCCCTGGTTCAGACAGCTGGTGGATGCGGGCCTGGTCTCCGAGACGAGGAGGGGCCCGGCTTAGGAGGACGGGGCATGGGTTTGTTCCTATGTACGTTTCTGAGTGGGTTTTGAAGGGCGGTGACACTTTAGCATCGAAGGTTTCAATCCTATGCCCTGGGTGCAAGGGAGGAGGCCTCGGGAGAAGGGGTGTCCTGGGGAGAGGAGAGGTCCAGGACTGAGGCCACGGGCTTTCATCTTTCATGGTGCACAGAGGGGCAACAGAAAAGGATGATCTGACTCCTGAACATGGCACACTGGCAGTGACGTGTATCCATTCTCTCCACTTGGCGTGCTGTGCTGCCTGGACCGCCTTCTCATCCTGAGATTCCCCTCCTCCAGGAAGCCCCGTCCTCTTGGGCTTGGGTTCAGGGCCTCCCTTTGCCTTGTTGTTCCATGAGCTGCCCCCTTACATCCCTTAGCTCACTGGGTGTCTGTGTATTTGCACCTGGGAGTCCTGTGTCTCGGTCACATCTTTCCCCACTGCCTAGCACAGGAATAAAGAGGCCAGAAACAGAATTACATGCATTACAGAGAAACATGGAGAATTAAGTCTTTTCTTTCTTGTCCAGCAACCAGGCTGGGCCAGGTTGGCATGGCAGCTCCATTCTAGGAGCTCATCTGTTTGAATCCTCTTGGTGGACATTCTTCACCTAGGCTCTGCCAAGGTCAGTTGCCAGCCTAGTCCCCATGGTTGAAGGTGTATTGTCCAGCTTTCCATCACTGTGGCAAACTCCTAAGAGAATCAATCCACTTTGGGAAAAATTTATTTTGGCTCACGGTTTTAGAGGTGTTAGTCCATGGTCACTGGTCCCCCATTGCTGTGGGCTGTGGTGAGGCAGCACACTATGAAGAGTGGCTGGTGGAGCAAAGCTGCCCACTTTATGGTGGCTGGGAAGCAGAGAGAGAGAGAGAGAGAGAGGAATGGACAGGAGCCCCAATATCCCCTTCATGGTCATGCTCCCAGTGACCTCACTTCCTTCCACCAGTCCCCATCTCCTGAAGGGTTCACTGCTTCCAAAAGAGTCTCTACCTGGCAACCAAGCCTTCAACACATGGCCTTTGGGAGACACTTAACACTGAGTCACTGCCATGTCTGCCTTCAAGTCCATTGGAAAGGAAAAAACAAATGCCCAAGAAGGAAGCTGGATTTAATCTGGAGATGACCCAGAATGTATTCACCTTACTAAGCTTTCTGTGGCTGTGACAAAGTACCTGGGAAAAACAACTCAAAGGAAGAAAGGTTCATTTTTGGCTCATGGTTTCAGAGGTTTCAGTCCATCGTTGGTTGGCTTGATTGCAGTAGGAAAAAAAGGGGGTAGAGAGGGAGAGAGAGAAGGGGGGAGGGAGAGGGAGAGAGAGAAGGAGAGAGAGAAGGAGAGAGAGAAGGAGAGAGAAAGAGAGAGAAGGAGAGAGAAGGGGAGAGAGAGGAGAGAGAGAAGGAGAGAGAGAGGAGAGAGAGAAGGAGAGAGAGAGGGAGAGAAAGAGAGGGAGAAGGAGAGAGAGAGAGAGAAGGGGTGAGCAGTACTTGGTCAAAATAAACCCCTCAAAGGCCAGCCCCCAGGGGGCTCTACTTCCTCCAGCTGAGCACCACCCCCAAATAGCACCAACTGGGAACCTTCAGCACTAGAGCCTGTAGGCACCTTCCAGATCCAAACCATAGGAGCATCGCTTTTGTTCACGGGCTATTCTGTCTCCTCTCCTGACTGCAGAGCAGGCTGAGAGCACAGTTTCTGGGAGGGTGGAACCAAGGACACAGGAGTAGGGAGAAGGGATTGGGGAGATAACAGGTAGTCTTTTCAGTAGTGGGCACTGAGTATTTCTCAATCAGCCAACGGTTTGTTGGCTGGTGACCTGTGTGCCAAGACTGGGGATACAAAGACAGAAGGTCTGGCTCCTCCTTCCTGGAACCTTTATGGAGGCTTCCATAGATTCTATCTCATTTTTAGAGGATTAAGATCAAATCTCCCCAAATTCTTATCCTTTGTTCAAATATTAACAATTTTCGTAATCCAGGCCATGTGGGAACAAAAGCATCTACTTGGCATTATGGCCTTGCACAGTCTGAGACGTGGCTGTAGGTATTAACTGCGAGACTCAGTTTTCTGACCTTTTACGTCTGCTTTATAGGACTGCTGTGGACCCTAAACAGGACTGTGTCTGGCGACTTTAACAAAGTTTTGGAGTCTGAAGGTTTTGGCAATGGCCAGGTAGATGCATGAAGGGTGCCCGGATGCAGACATGCAGAAACCCTGGTGAGGTTGCCAGATTGTCTGCAAATAATGACATAGGATGCCTAGTTTGACTTCGAGCTTCAGAAAAATAAATGCAAATATTCTGTGGAATTTGAACTCGAATTTCATGTAAATAGGGGATTATTTTTTACTATAAGTATATCTCAAGTATTATGGCCCTTATTTATACTAAACATTATCCTTTGCTGATCTGCATTCAAATTCAACCAGGTGTCCTGTATGTGTTTGTGTGACAACCCCACTCATTGTGTGCAGAGCATTTGGTAGGTGCTCAGTGCGCCCCAGTGTTGCCTTTCTTCATGAGGAGGGGCTGTCTCTGAATACTAAGAGTGCCATGTGCTCATAGGTCTAGTGGAGGACTGTGGAGGTAGGCACTGCTGTGGCTGGGTCTCGATGTCCCCCTAAGCCTCATGCGGTCATAAGTGGGGCTTTTCAGAGGTGGCTGGAGCTAGTGTGTGATGCTGGGGTGAAGGGTGTGTGATTACTAAATCAGCCTACTGATGGGTCTGGCACTACCCTAATCCTGGGAGCCTAGATAGAGTAGAAATGCACAGAAAGATGCTGTTAAGGTTCCCTTGTTGCTTCTGCTGTCTTCTGCCACCATGAACTGTTCTCCTCTGCCACGCCACCCTGCCTGCCTTGGAGCTGCCAACTCTGGACTGAAACCTCTACAAATTGTGAGCTAAATACACCTTTCCTCCTTTAACTTTGGGTGTTGAGTATTTTGCCTCAGCAATGGGAGAAAAGTAACTAAGACAGAACCCTGTTTTGGGGTCTTCTTTATCTTCATTCTTTGTGAGGACTTCTCTGTATTGCTAGAAAATGGATACCTCTCTCCGTACCTTGATTAGCGCTGAAGATAATGTCACACCCAGTAATGCGATATATTGTAAAAGGTTGTGCTGGGGACCAATGACCTGGCTTTTAGAACCAATATGACCCTCTTGGGTTCCTGTCAGAGTTCCCCAGGAGGTGCTATATCACCTGCTTAATGTGTATCCTGAAGATATTTACTCTTCAGTAGGTAATGGCCGGGCATGATTAAGAACTGGGAGATGCGTTTGTTTATTTAATATTCATTAAGACTTGCTATTCAGTTTTATTAGTCATGAGCCCTGTCTGTGCCGGTTATTTTTCTTGGCCATGCAGAGGCCTCATGATGAACCAGACAAGGCAGGGACCCCTGAGCACCTTTTGTGGTGGCAACAGAGAAGATCTAAGCTGAAACAGCCCCAGGGGCCATTGCAGGTGCACAGTGGGGACGGGAGAGGAAGCGGCTCCGAGCCCCTGCGGGGAGGAGCAGTGCAGAGACACTGAGGACAGTGACAGGCGGGAGCAGGAAGCCGACCAGGAGTGGGCTGGGCAGCAGAGGTGCGGAGAGGAAGCCAGCAGGCTGCGGGGGATTGCCCGTCTCTGGGCAGCTCTCCTCAGCGCCGGCCCTGCTCGGCTCACTTCTGGCTCCAGGGGCCTCATCTGCCCTGTGACTGCCCCCATCTGCCCTGTGACTGCCCCAGGCCTTGTGTGGCCCGAACCCTCCGCTGCTGCTGAGGTTTCTCCGGCACACACTAAAATCCTCCTTTTTCCTGTTGCTGCTGAAGCCTGCCCAGGCCTGCCTCCTCATGCCCCGAGCCCCCATATGTGTTGGGTGGCCTGGCTTCTGGGTCCCCTCCCCTGTGTCTCCCCCCTTGGCTAAGTCACCACCTGGCCGTTCCCAGCCTCCTCCTGGGATCTCTGGCCTGCTGTACCCGCCCCACCCCAGTGGAGGCCCAGCCCGCAGAAGCAGCCGAGGGAAGGACTTCCTTACGACAGCAGGTTCTAATTCTTGGTCCTTCCTGACATCGGTCTCTCAACTCCAGTTGGGTCTTCGCGTCTTTAAGAATGCATATGTGATCCGGAAGGGTCCCCGAGAGGCGGTGTCGTCTGACAGACAGAGCAGGACTCTTGCTTGGTTGTTGCATTCTGAAAGGGTCCTGCCGCCCAGAGCAGGCGCCTTCTGAGGCCCAAGTCCTCTCCTCCCCCTGGTCCTCAGATGGAACCAAGGAGCTGCTGTCCTCAGGCCTCCTGCCTGCCCTCCTGGTGGCCAACAGATGCGTGAAAACAGTGAGGCGCCTCCACGTTCTCTGTGTAACAAACCTTCCTGGTGCCGAGAGGCTTAGAACAACAGCGCCTCGAGTTCCTGACGATGGCTCGAGAGCCCGCTGCCCTGGGAGTCTGGTTCCCGGGGTCAGTGGGCCTGGCCGCGCCCTGGTGGCAGCTCACCTCCCGACAGGCCAGCCTGGCTACTCCTGTGTGGCTGCACTGCTCCCCAGGAACAGGCTCAGTGGCCTCAGCTCAGAGCTGGCACAAGTGCCACCTGCACGATATGACACTGAGCAATGACACAAGCCAGCCCAGATTCACAGGAGAATGAAGGCGTGAGGTTGTGGGAATCATGTGAGATGCTGTAGTGAAATGCTGATGTCTAGTAAATGCTCGTACTTTCTAGATTAACAGTGATAGTAACAATGGTGAGGCCTTGGGCAGTGGAAGACTGTCAATAATCAGCCACACCTGGGTAGTACAAAGCACTCCTCTTCCTCCTCTGCGGCTCACCAATCCGTCCCTGAGCACTAGCGGGCCCTCAGGGAACCCTGCCCCACCTGCCTCACTGGCCGCTTCTCCGCCTCTCTCTCCACAGCCTTGTGTTGTGCCTCTGGCTCAGCCACTCGTCCCTGGATGCAGCGGGGCACTGGGAGGGAGGCAAGAGAGTGGGACGCTATGCTTAGGGGTTGCGGAGGTCAGGGCCACCTGGCTGTAGGACAGGTGAGTCTTTCCTTTCCCAGGCCTGCTACCTCCAGCTGTGCAGACCACAGGTCCTATTGTGCTTGGCCTTGATAATATGGACTATTTCCTTAAAGTGGATTGCTCCAGTGTGGTGTTGCCCTGCAGAGTCTCCGACTCTCTTCCGTCTTCCTGGCTTGGTCTGGGCAGGGCTGTGGGACAGGAGATGGGGTACATGTCCCTGTGCCCAGCAGCCAGGACAGCAGGCCCGCTAGGAGTCCAGTCAGGCGCCGAGTGACTGCACAGGCAACCAGCGCCCAGCCCCTTCCTTCTCCACCGTGGCCACGTTGCCCAGTGACACTTCTGTTCCCAGTTGTCTGTCGGTGCCTAGCAGACCATCTCCGACTGCCAGTGTGGGAAAACCCATTGGATTAATCTCACGCATTTTGTGGGCCAGGAATGTGGACAGCAGGACACCTGCATATCTCATCTGTGCTGCAGAAGGACGAGGGCTTGGCTGCAAGACCATGATCATCAGGATAACTTGATGGTCCAGGGCAGGGTCACCTGCCATCAGCTGGGCCTTGCTTGGCTCGACCTCCTAGGTGAGGCCTCTGTGGAATGCCTGGTGCAGGCTGGTATGGGCTTCTGGACAGCAGGACAGCTGGGCTGGAGGCCAGGAGGCTGCAGATGCAGGGAGTGCAAACTGCTGGTCCATCAGGGCCCCACCAGGAAGCCAGCCCCAGACTTCTGCCATACTGTGTCGGTGCTCAGAGGGTGGTTTTCAGAGGGAAGGATGCGGACCCATGCCGACAGAAGAGCACTAAAGAATTCGGGGCCATGTTTTAAAACCCCCAGACCCCCACCTTGGAGAGGACATTCCAATTTATCATTTCTTCACTTGGCTTTGTAAACGTTTCTTCTGTTAGTCGGCACTGCTGATCATTACTCAGCATCATTTTACCCTATTCCCATTTCCCAAGAAAGCCCAGATTTTCACTCAGGAGCCCATCCCTCCTTCGCAAGAGGATGGGCATTTTAAGGGAAGCTGGCCTCACTTCTAGCTCCATGAATGAGGTTAATTGCTTCAGCCAATCGGCATCTTCTGTTTTCTTTGTCAATCACTGATTGCTTTCAACATTTTTTTTTCCAATCATTGATTTAAGGGTGGCCATGTGACCTAAGCAGTTTAATCTGGATAAATCTCAGGATTTTTGCTTGGAATGCTGGGGCAGAAATATTCTTTCTTCTCTGGACACATGGTATGTGGATGTGAAGCCTGGAACTGTTGCAAGTATTTGTCACAATGAGGGTTATTGGCCTTACGATATAGTTTATATGGTGGAAGACAGCAAAGGGATGGAAAACATTAGATTTCTGATGAATTATTGAGCTAAGGAATCAAACCAACCTTGAATTTATGTGAATAATGAAAATCAGCATCTGGTTATTAAGCACTGAGTATGTTCCTGGCACTTTAAATGCGTAATCTCTATCACGCCTCATGGGTAGGCTTGTCTGGATATGGATATTTTATGATAACTACATCTCACAGATGAGGAAATTGGTTTCAAAAGGTTCGATGAGAGGTTAGGCTTACAGAGGGAGAGTAACTGGCAAGTTCACACAGCCAGTAGACAATGAAGTCACCAACAACACTCAGCAGTGTGGCCCTCACCTGTAGCCCGTGTCCCTAACCACTGTCCCACACTGCCTTTCTGGACTTTTCCAGCTACAGGAACCAGTGAATCCTTTTAGGCTTTAAGCTCATTTGAGTTGTTTACTTTCAAAACAAAGACCACAAGGAGAACCTTTCCCTGTAAGTGCGGTGTGCCCCCGAGGCATGAGCAGCCACAGGTCAACTCCAAGTGGAGGAAGCCGTCCTGAGCCCACTCCAGGAGGCCCAGCAGGAAGTGGTCCCTGGCACTGGGAGCAGAGATGGGCCACACTGCAGGGCACACCTCTAGGAAGCAGCAGGTGTGTCTGCTGGCCTGCAGGAGCCACCAGCCCGACAGGGAGCACCTGAGGCTGGGCCCTGCACAGGCTCCTTCTGCCTTCCCCTCCTCAGGAGGCAGCAGCAGCCTCCTTTTCCTTTCTCCCATCCAGGCTACCTGCCTTTTGGATGGTACCACCCACACCCGGGGTGGGCTTCTGTTCCCCATGATGAGCCAGTGAGTGAACTAATCTAGCACCACCAGTACCCACACCCTCCATCCAGGCGCCTCCGCAAAGCCCCACCCATGAACACGTGAGGCTTTGGAGAGGGACGTCTAGACACAAGCCCTAACAGTGCCCTAGTTATACTAATTTCTTAATAGGTAGCGGGAAGAAGGGTGGCAGGGCCATTCCACACAAGCAGGCTCCGCAGAGAGCTTGTTTCACTTTCGTATTCACAGGCACACCCTCATCTCCCCAGGCTGTGCTCCAGCCCTGCCTCTTGGGGAGGACTGTCCCGTCGGTGCAGTCCGTGGCAGGGTCTCACCCTGCCCACATGTAGCCCCTCTGGAGCGCCTGTTGTGTTCCTAACATTCCCTTAAGGGGGTGGCTGTCCTTAGCCTAACTCCTTCCTGAGGAAACTCAGGTCTAGAGGAACCATGTCTCTTGTCCTGGTCTCACAGCTTGCGTGTGAGATTCAGACCCCTGCATTCTGGTGCCCCTGCCCACTGGGGCCTGTGGGGTCATCCTGAGCCCCCCGCCCCCTCACCCTCATGCAGGGCCTCCCACAGCACCACCTTTCGGGGGTTGTGTCTTTCTCTTTACACTGAGACTCCTGGTGGCTGGCCTGCTGCCTTTCTGTGGGGATCCACGTGGATTGGGCCCAGTTCCTGGCACCTGGCAGGTGTTTCCTAAATTGTAGCAGAACACATGGAAAAAAGAAGGGATAAAATGCACTGGGCGTGTTTTAGGAAGGGAGGCATGTCTCCACGTGGGCTGCTCTGGCGAGGTGGCTGGTACGCAGGCGTGCGTTTCTCAGTCTTGGAGGCCAGAAGCCCGAACTGACGGTGGCAGGTTGGTCAAGTCCAGGTGGGGCCCTCTCCCTGGCTTCCTTTTGTTTTAAGGGTTCGGAGGGTGCTTGGGCCCCTTCATCCCCGATAAGAGCACCATGCTCAATGGGGGGCGGGGGGGGCTCCAGCCACCTGACCTCAGCAAACCTGGTTACCTCCCAAAGGCTCCACCTCCAAATGCTCTCCCTGGGATCTCGGCTTAGCAGTGGGTTTGGGGAAGGTGCACAAGCGAACCCCCGCAGCAAGGCCCTGAGCAACCAGGAGGGCAGGCGTGCAGGCCCAGGTGTTCCCCACCCTCACAGCACCCGAGGGAGGCCCACCGAGGCCTCTACTGCAGATGGCTCCCCTGCTGTGTGTGCGGCCTCGAAGGACTTGGGCTCTTCTCTCCCCAGGGCTCCAGCGGCTGTCCACATGTGGCCTGGGGCACCTGGGCTCCCATACTTCGGGGTGGAGGCCCAGGGCTGCCTTGTTCCCCACCTTGCATCGGTGACAAGAGGGTGACTCTACTGGGACACACTCAGCCCTGAGCACACCGCAGGCGGCTCGCAGATGTTACTTGGGACTCGATGGCTGAACAGGGCTCAGCTGTGACCTGGTGTCTCAGCCGAGAGAGACTACGGGTCTGGGCTGCTTCAGTGCCCTGGGCCTCATCCAGGCAGGCGCTCACTGCCTGGCAGGCGTGACCTCAGGCAGAGCCCGCCTCTCTTTTAACCTCAGTATCTCCGAGGTTGCAAATCCCAAAGTGATGGAGGCCATGTCTCCCGGTCCAGCGAGCGTCACCACTGCTGCCCCAGGTCCAGCTTTCCACCTGGCCCTCTGTGCTGCACCTGCTGAGTGCTGGAGAGGGCAAAGCGGAGTCCTCAGGGCCTCTGCAGTCGGCCCTCCAGCCTGTGAGCCGAGTCTCTGCGGCCAGGCTGAGAGCCAGGGGTCTGAGAGATTCTACACGATGACATTTTTGGTCAGGCTGGGTGTCCTGGGGGTAGCTGAGAGAGACCTCAGGTGTCCAGTCCTCTTCTGCAGCTCCCGGCCCCCACAGCCCCTTTACCGGGGAACCCTGGGAAACAGAGGCCGAGGGTGGGGATTTGCTAACAAGCACAGCAGGCTGAGGCAAGCCCAGCACCGTTAGCAGTACTGACTGGTTCCAGGCTCCAGTGGGGCAATCAGCCAGGCCAAGGCCCTGAAAGGGACTGAGGAAGAAGCTGGTCGCACTTTCTGTGTCCTCAGAAGGAAGGACAGCTAGGAGCTACTTTCAGGAGAGAACTGTGGGTGACTCGCTGAGATGCTCTCGGCCCTGATGAGCAGCACGCCTGCAGCACACCAGAGCCAGCTGCAGGGGACATCTGGGCCACACTCGCTCGCTGGCCTTAGTCCCAGAGCACAGTGATGGAGCAGTTGCTTTGCCGCCTTCCTGCTGAGTTCGAAGCCTTGAAATCCCTCTGAACTCCAGGCCTTCCCCAGCTCCCACTGTCTCATGCAAGCAGCCAAACTGCAGGAGAATGCTAGGGTGTTTCCAGCCCCAGGCTGTGGCCCGGGAGCACTGCCACCCCTCTCCCCAGGCTGTGTGCTCCCACATATTTTGGACTGCTCCCCTTTCTGTGCAGGTGGGTGGAGCCATGCTCCAGAGCCCAGAGAAGCCTGCTGGGGACTCCAGGAGGGAAGGGGAGGACCCCGCCGGCCACCCTGGGCTGTGGCTCCGGTCTGAGCCCCACACTCCTTGGGGAAGCTTCAGAGGGGCAGGGACGAAAAGCCCAGCAGGGTTGTGTCTCTGCATCCTCAGGCCTCTCCACTGCCCGCTTCCTTGGGGTCCTGGTAGATGTGCAGAGCACAGACTCAGTGGCTGACAGTACAGTCTATTACCGTCCTGCTCCAGCCAATTGGTGTCCTCCCATGGCCCCTCCAGGAGCAGTGTGGCTGGCCCAGTCTGCCGAGTGGTGCCATGGGCTCAGCATGACCAGGGAGCTGGTGCTCGGAGCAAGGCAGAGCCTCAGGGCAGTCAGTTACCACACAGGAATCGCTTCCTGAATCCATAACTGCATGGTTCACCTGTCTGCTCTGCAGTGTGAGGATTCTCAGGCCTGGCTGTCTAATGGTATGGGGCAGGGGGCGCATTTGTTTTTGTTTACTTATGTGTGTACATATGCATGTAGTCTGCGTGTATGTATGTTTTGGGGCCTGGCCTTGCACATGCTAAGCATGTGTTCTCCCTCTTCGATGCTCCGGTTTCATTTTCTGTCACAAGCACACCCACTCCCATCCCTGTGCCTGCAGGGGTCTGGAGGGGGCCCTAGAATCTGCAGTTTCAAGAGAAACTGGTCTGAGAATTCTGACGCACAGACTGGCCTGGAAAACACCTCATTGGATCCCCCTCCCTGCTGCCTCCCGTTTCCTGAACAACTTCGACACTCCCTGGTCCCGGGTCTGGTTAGTCTGCGTTCTCTCCCCTCCCCGGTAGCTCATTCTCAGCAGATAAGCAAGGAGCACCCTCACCCACCCCGGAAGCCCCATTCACTTAGTCCTCCGGCCTGGGTGTCCTGCTCCCAGCCCTGTCATTCCCAGCACCGCTCGGGAAGGCCGGTGAGGGTGGAGGTGCTGCGTGCACTGCTGCCCAGGTTGGCCAGGCCCCGCGTCCCGCTCCTGAGGACTCCCTTGTCCTGCTTGGGTGCTCCCGGCCTCTGTGACTGGTCCTGCCGCTTTCCCTTTGTCTTCTCTTTCTGCGCTAATCCCTAAGATCTTGAGGTCCCCAGGTCTTTCCTTAACTTCTTGCCTTATAAACCTCACCCCTCCTGGGGTGACCTCATTTGCTTCCAGGTGACTTTCAAGGCCAGAAATCGACCCCCCAAGTCCCAGGAGCCCCTCTGGAGGCTGCCCCTCTGGGCCTCCTACTTCACCCCCTAATGGGGAAAGGCAGGAATCCAGGCCCATGCTGGATTGGGTGCCCCTCCCTCAGCCCGCTGTCCTGGGCCGCCCGCCGGGGAGCCCTCAGCATGCAGGTCCTCAGCTCTCCACCAGGCCCGCCTTGCCCTCCTTCCGCCACCAAGCCTCCCGCTGTCTCTCCTGGCCTTCTGCCTTGCCCACCTGACCCTCCTCCTGGGGGTCACAGTGTCTGCTCTAAAACTCAAACCAGTCTAGAACCCCTGTGTAATCCTTTCTCAGGGGCTCCTGGTTGGTCCCTCAGGCCCCTCCCTCCCTGATCTGACCTCTGCCTACCCCAGTCTCGTTTTCTTAATTGATGAAGTTTTCACTGACGACCCCGCTGAGCTAGCCTGGCTTTCTGTCCCCCTGCACGTGCTCCATGCCCAACTCTTTGCCCTACCCAGAGCCCCCCTGCCCTGGGACTGTCTCTGGGTGCTCCTTCAGTGACTTCTCAACAACATCTGGGATTCTGCCTGCTCTTCTGTGGAGTCTTTCCTGCTACAGCCAGAGTCCTGTGACCCGGTGTTCCTAGCAGACGGCGGCGTCCAGGCAGGAGTGGGCTCCTCACCTGGGCTCCACACCTGTCCCTTTTCCCTAGTCCTGCACCTAGCACTGGCATCGAGCTGGCACTCGAGGGAATGAATTGGAACTGACACTGTGGCTGGGTGGAGATCTTTATTTAATGGGTAAGACTCATTGAAAATAATTAACACCTCTTCCTATGAAAATGTGCTAACATCATTTTTAAAACTTACCGCTGAAGTGAGTAAACCATGTTTTGATTTTATCAATCCAATGGTTATGTAACCACCAGCTTCCGTGGTGCATGTGACCTCCTATGGCAAAAGGGCACTATGATCACTGTCTTCTAATTAGTGAAATCTAAATTAATGCAACTGCAGCTAAGTGCGCGCAGAGCGTAGGTCATGTGGGTTCATCCTTTGGTGCACATCTTAGCGCTGTCGGGTATGGCAGCATGGGTCAGGGAGGTTCGTGGCCACCGGTCCTCACACCATGCCCATGCTGAAGTGCATGTGGGCGGCTCATCTTTTCCCCGAACGACTTGGAGCCTTGCTGCCATCCTTCATCCTGCAGGCCCGAGGTCTGCAGAGCGCTGGACTCACAGCCTCCCCCTCCCTGCAGCAGCAGGCAGGTGCTCAGAGAGGCCCCACTGGCCCCAGCCAGTTTGGGAGTTCCGATGAGATTCTGCTTTCGACGGGACATGGACAGATGCCTTTTAATTTGAAGAGTCTGAGTTCAGGGACATTTTCCTTATGCTCAGAACTTTCCATACCGGATGTATGAACTGAACCACATGACATGCTAGGATGTAGCTGTTCTCAGCCTACGGAAGAGCTCATTAATACAGTTCTGCCACATGAAAGAACATGGTTCCCATTCCTGGGTAGGACACAGCTACAGAGAGAGGGTCACAGGATCTCAGGAGAGTGCTGGAGGAATCCTGGCTCCATCTGTCTTAGTACCTTCAAGAGTGATCCTGAATGAGGCAGGGCAAAGTGGAGCAGTTCAAGGATATTTGAAAACCATGAAGGATGAAGGTTTTCCCTTATCTTTTAAAGTAAGGATGGAGCACCCTAGACTGAAAAGAACTCAGACTTCGAGTACAGACAGATGGGCCCTGCTATGTGGGCAAGTTGTTTAGTCTCCCTGAGCCTTGGTGTCCCTGTCGGCAAAACGGGGACAATGATAACCCCCTCCAGCAGTTTTAAGAAGGAAAGGCGATGTAGGTAGAGAGGGCAGCATGTGCTGCGCACCGCAGGTGTGTGGTAAGTGGGAAATCGTTACTTAACATTTCCCCACATTTTCTTGTTCCTCTTCTACCACTTCTACTTCTGCAGTGTTCTCTTTTGTAGTGATGTCCACTTATGCTCACTGCCTATTCCACACACATGATGTGCTAGCAGGAGCACAGGGTGGTGGCACACACTTCCCGATGGTCCCCACGTCCCCTTGTCCACCACCAAAGCCTGAGTCCACGTCCCTGTCATTCTCAGCTGCTGCTTCTCCTCTCTGTCTTCCCCATCTCAGACAATCTAAATCCACCAACATCGTACCGACAGACTAATTGTCTCAAATTGCTTAATTTTAGTTAATTACTTTTCTTAAATTCCTGCTTCCCTTGCATCACTTTCCTGCTCAGAACTCTGTGCAGGCCCTGTTTCCTGTAGGGTTACCCAGGCATTTGCAGCCCTCCACAGGCCCCAGTCACTCCCAGCTCTGCCCCAGTCAACTCCTCTGTCACCGCTGCTGCCTCTGCAGCCCTCACCCTCCTCCTCCTCCTCCTCCTCCTCCTCCGGGGGATTTCACCTCTGCTCCTGCAAACCTGCTCCCAAGCCTTGTCCCTCGCTCCCCTGCCAAGTGAGCAGGAGGAGGCATTTCCTCCCTACACCGAACACCCCGGGGAGCCTTTACAGGGAAGAGACTTCACGTGACTCCTCAGCCCGGCCCCCCAGGAAAGAGACGGCCCAGGAGACACCCTGTGGTGCAGCTTTGCTTCTTTGACCCCCGAAGGGCTGCCCGGCTCTGTGCGGGAACAGAGGCCTCACTGGCGACTGGACTGACCTGGCACCCTTGGCTCGCACACCCTCCCGAGCGCCAGTATTCCCAGGGGCGGGGCTTGCATAGGTGGGGCCTACAGGAGGGAAGCAGGAGGGTCAGAATCCAGAAGCAGGGGTCAGAGAAGGTGCAGCGGCCTCTGACGATGGAGGGGGAAGCTGTGGCCAGGGAATGTAGGTGCCTTGGGACAGGACCGATGGGCAGTCTCCCCAGAGCCTCCAGCAGGAGCCACCCAGTGGCTGCATTCCACTCTTCTGACTTGTAGGACTGTAAAAGAAAAATGTGTGTTGCTTAAGCCACTGTTTGGGGTACTTTGTTCCAGCAGCCACTGGAAGCAGATACAGGTAGGGACAGTGCCAGCTGCTCCTGGGTGGGCTCAGGCTATTCGGTAAACACAGTGCTGTTGTCCACGGGAGTAAGACAGGACGAGCTCAGGAAGGAGGGTGGGCACAACCCGCACTGCTTGGCACCTGGTAGCTGCTCCCTTCCCTCTCCTGCAGCCTAGGAACCCCTCAGGGGCATTCTAAGGGCCCTGGCCTGGCCTGTGCCTCCTCCGAGCTGCTGGCCCCATGTCTCGGCTGCTGCCTGCCCCTGGGTGTGCACGTCCGTGCCGGGTCCTCTGCTTCTCCAGACTTTACCTCCACCTCCCTCCCGCAGTGCCTGCTGTCTGCTCTGCCCTTGTGGGTCCTGAGGGCCTTCGCTGCACACAGTTGCCTCGCACCGTTGCCTGGGGGCTGCCCTGCCGTTCCTTCACCTGGGGCCTGCTGATCATGACTTCAGGTTCCCCACTGGCTCCAGGACCGCTGGGCCTCACCCCTCCTGGTGTCCCCTGCCCTCTCCAGCCTGGGGACGACAAGGCCCGGGTCGGCATCTGAGCTGGGACGGCTGGTCTGAGGGCAGGTGTGGGCATCGCGTTCTTCCAGCTCTTGGGGGTGGCCGTCCATGCCCCTCCGTCTCTGCTCTCTGCGGCTGACACCCTGGTCTCTCACAGGGACCTTCGTCTCGGCCTTCACTGTGCTGTGCGGGGCCCGCACGGACCTCCCTGACAGGCACGTGTGCTGTGTCTTCTGGCTGAACATCGCGGCGGCTCTCATCCAGGTCCTCACGGCCGTCGCCATGGTGGGCTGGATCATGAGTATCTTCTGGGGCATGGACATGGTCATCCTTGCCAGTGAGTACCTGCCACGCCGTGCCTCTGGGCGGGCCCAGGTCTGGCCGGGCCTGGAGCGGGGGAGGTCAGGGTGCATGTGGAGGCCTTCACGGCTGGCCAAGGGCCTGCCCATCCCAAGGGCTCACCTACGTCCGCCTCTCCATGCCTGGCCCCGATACTACAGGAAATTTCGAGTGCGTGGCAGATCGAGTGTCCTTGCAGAACCCTGAGACACAGGCAGGAGAGAGGCAGGGGCCCTGTCCAGCCAAGACACACAGTCACTGTGGAGGAAACAGCCCAACCCCAAGCCCCTAGCCCTGGGGGCAGCCTGTGGGAGCACAGCCCCTAGCTAGCCCACTGTGCTGTCTCCTGCCTCAGTTTCCAGAAAGGACAAGGCCACATGGCAGATTTGCACACTGGAAACCCTGGAGCTGGACTTTTACAGCTAGAGCCCTGTAATTCCCCCACTGATTAAACTAAGCTCTTTAGTCCTTGGTGCTAAAGGCTTATTAGTCCTCATTTGTTTGAAGTGGATCTTCATCATCTTTTAATGCAAACTTAATTCAGATGCAAAACTGTTCTGTAGAAAGCATAAAGTTGCAAAATCAGGTTTATAATGGCTTGATTGCCATTTTAAAATAACCTAGCAGAGTCTGGAATCAGACACCAGCTGCTTTGGGCAGCTGCACAGGCCGGGGTCCCTGTGCACAGGGCATGTTCTCACCCCATCGGGCCACATCTCAGGCACTCTGCTCTTCTCTCCACCCCACCTCACCCTGCATCCTCACTGGGGCTTACACCCAGCAGGTCATCACTGGAGGGATTGCCAATGCCCAAGGAAGGCCATGCCAAGTAAGAGCAGCAGAGACAGGAGGGCTCAGGGGCTCTAGAATGATCTAGAATGAGCCAGACTCCACTGGAGTCTGTAATGGGCACACACATGTCGGGGCCAGAGTCAGAGACTAATGAAGAAGATACAGTACCAGAGCCCGAGGGAAAGCCAGCATCGCTGGTGGATTGGTCGGACTGGAGAAGAGGTTAGGGGAGGACTTGGGCCCACAGTTAGAGCAACCCAGGCAGACGCTGTTCAGTCAGAGGAAGCCAGGAGTGGGACAAGGAAGAGAGCCTGGCCGAGAAGCAGTGGAGAAACCCTCCTTCCAGGGAGGGCTGTCCTGGGTCGGGGGCTGCCCGCAGAGAGGGGATTGGGATGCCTACCTGGCAGCCCCACAAGTGGCCTTGTGGTACTCGTCCGTGCCCAGGGCCACTCCATTCTGGAGAGGGCAGAGAGCACTGCTGGCAGGAAAGCAGCCTGATGGTTTCCTAGGGGGAACTAGGGCACTTCCTGGGGTCCACGGGATGCTCCACAGCTCCTGACCCTGTCCCCAGTCAGACGGCAACAGTATGTCTGCCCTTGGAAGGGCCTGTGTTTGGAGCCCATGGGCCCCTCTAAGTGGCTCATCTGTTCATCAAACTAAGGCTCTGGCCAGGTAGTGGGACTTTAGAGTGCGTGAGCTTTCTTTCCATTGCTGTAACAAATGCTGAAGTCAACTTACAGACAGGAAAGGTTTATTTTCACTCACAGCTCTGGAGAGTTCAGTCCATGGTCAGCTGGTCTGCTGCTTTGAGCCTGTGTGAGGCAGGACACCATGACAAGTACACATGGCAGAACAAGAAGCCACTCACCCCATGGCTGGGAGGCAAAGGAGAGAGGGGAGACACTAGGGTCCCACAGCTCCCGGCAAGGCACATCCCCAGTAACCTCGATACGCTCCACTGGCCCCACTTCCCCTTCAGGGACATTCAGGGTCCGAAGCACAGGTGTAAGGAAGCTCTTCGGGGAACGGAATAGGCCTGGGGCACAGCATAGGTTTCACTGGAGGTGTGTGGATGCCGAGCTGACCTCCAGAGCTTTCTGGTGTCCAATCTCCTCAGCCTTCTGTGGGCTTGTGTCCCAAGGAACCATCGCCAGTGGGAACTGTCTCGTCACAAATGCATCTAATACTTCAGTAAACCCACTGTAAGCTCAAAATACAATTGAATCGGGGACCATCTGTGCTCGTCTCTGGTCACCCTTAATCCCCAGGAACCAAGGGGTCTAGACCTTCGTGATGACTTGAGGAGTCCCTGCCTCAGCCCTGGATGAGCCCCCCCACCCAGAAGAGGGGGTGTGGCCACCCCTCACCTTTCATCATCCAGGCTGCTGACCTGGCCAGGAAGTTGCTCTTCGGCAGTGTGGGCCTTAAGGGCCGCAGGGTATTCAACGACAAGACCCTCCAGCCTCAGCCTGGCCACTCCCTGCCCAGCCCCCGAGTCTCTTCTGGGGACTATCAGCTCCTTGGGTGTGTGTGCACTGATTCTGGACATGCCGTCTTTGTGTCAGACTTTTAAGAATGATTTTGGGGGAGTCACAAGAAAAGCATCCATGTCCTGCCCTTTCTCACTTTCTGGCCTGAGCAGACTCATTGTCCTCTGCACTTTCCCCCAAACTCCCCCGTGCCCACAGAGCCAATGCATGCCCCTGGGGGATGGAGCGGTGTTCGAGGTGGTCCTACTAAGGGAATAACCACGATTCACTCCTCACCCACTAGGCAGTTGACTAGGGGCTGTTCTTTCTGGTTCACTCAGCCCCTTCCTGTAAAAGGAAACTTTTCAGTTGTAAGAATACAGCGTGATCTTTCATATGGAGCCCTCTAGGATGTCTCCAGAAAATACAGCATCACGAAAAACTCCGGAGAGGGGAACCAGAGAAATAAAGGAAGCTTAAGTTAAAGCCAAGAACTATAAGCATGCTGCTCTAGTTATATTGGCAATAACAAATGACCAGAAACAGTCTGTCTCGGTTGGGTCTGAATAAATACTTGGCACATCTGCTGCCACAGCCGTGGCAGACCGGGGGTCAGTCAGGACTCTGCAGGACCCTCTCCCATTTCCCCAGCGCAGCCTTCAGCAGTCACACTCAGTTGATCCAGGACATCCGCGAGGATGTCTGCCATCCTGGAGCCTGGATCTTCACCGAAGCCTTAGGCTTTCCACATGTGGCTGCTGTCCATGCAAAGCTCTAACCCCGCAGCCGGGCAGCGCAGGCCACTTCAGCATCCGGAAGTTGTCCCTGTCCCTTCCCAGACCCAAGCAGAGTCCATCTCAGGGGGGGCAGGAACAGGAGGGCGGGAGGTGAGCGGGGCGGTGGGCGTGGCTCAGACGTGGGCTGGGAGGGGCCAGCCTGCGCAGGTCAGCCTGGGGGTGGGGGTGGGGCGCTCTGCCGGGCCCCGCCCCGAGCCGCGCGCTCTGACTCCGACGGGTCGGCCTGGCCGCGGCGACCGACGCAGAGCACCCCGTGCCGGGCCCCTTCGGTTTAGACCACACCAGTCCCAAGGCTTCTGTTTTCAACCGTGTTTTCTCTTTCCTTCTGCTCCTCACCCTGCTGCCTCGCCCCTCTGCATTGCCGCAGTTTCCCAAGGTGAGTCCGGGGCAGCCTGGGCGCGGCTCAGTGCCCTCCCTCCCTCCAGGCGCGCCCTCACCCTGCCCACTCCCCTGCCTTCGGCTGCTCAGCAGGTTTGTGCTTTTAGCTTTTTGTTTTGGAAAATGTTTAAACAGACAGAGGGAGGGTGCGGCGTAGCGCCTCCCTGAGTGGCCACGCTGGTTCACCGATTCCCTCTCAGCTCCCGCCGCCCGTCACACAGCAAGAGCCCCCAAGTCCGGGGAGCCCCTTCAGGCTAAGTCAGCTGGGTGAGGCGCGCTGATCTGCAGAGTCCACGCCCGTCCTCTCAGCCGTGTGACTTCTCCAATCAGCGGCAATTCCTTCACATAACTGTGTTCAAGTCTCCCTACAGGGCCTGAGGACGTCACGCAGTGGTAGAGGAGTTACCTTAGCACACTTGAGGCCCCAGGTTCGATCTCCAGCATCACAAAATGATAATAATTTTTAAAATTTGGGAAAGTCCCATGATTATCTACAGTGTTTTCAAGGCTCAGATGCTCCTGCCCCTCTCCTTGTCCCAGCCTGCCAGCCAGCTGCTTCCTCCTGCTTCCCTTCCTCCTTTCCCCAGCCTGTACCCATGCCCAGCGGTGGGGGACACTCAGCTGTACTTTCTCCCCGAGCTCTGCATTCCAGCATCACACCAGGCCAGTGGGAGGCTTCCAGGGTGTGGACTCAGGCGCAGGTCAATAGCATTCAAAGCTCCACACTAAATACCCCTCAGTCCCAGTAAACCAAAAGTCCACAACTCTTCATTCATGAACTTTATTTCCCATTAAAAAGTCAAAGCCCTTAGGAAAAGTTATGCCCTGGCATAACAGTCACATGCACTGGAGCATGAATAAGGCTGCGAGAGCACATTCTGGCTGGGGCACCTCCTGCAGAAACCTGGAAGGAAGCCAGTGTCTGACTGTCTCTCTTCTCCCTTTTCCTCACAGGGTACAAGGAGCACGGGACCCCACAGCAGCTGTGAGCCCATGGGACCTGCTGGGGAGCCCAGAGTGGCCCTGTGAAGGCATTGCCAGGCAGCTCTGGCCCAAGGACCCCCTCTTCTGCTGTTTCCTGGATTTGGGGCAGGAAGGGGGTATATTTGAAAATACATCATTTATTTTGAAAACATACCTGCTTTGCCCAGCAGGCTGAGGGCAGCCGGCTCTCCCTCCTGCTCTGGAAAGCAGTGTAGGCACCGAGTGTCAGGGAGCAGGCAGGCGATGGGAGTGCCGGCAGAGACAGGCTGGGGTGCTTGAGGGCTGACCTTTGCCTGGCAGAGCTCACTGCCCACCGCGGGGCACCCAGAACCCCCGGCCAGGGCCTCTGTGGGCCATGTCAGGGTGACTGAGAGCACTTCCTCTGGCCCCCAGCCCTCGCCCCAAAGCCCTGGTGTCCCTAGGGTTTACTCTGAGGTCTTCTGGGGCAGCAGCAGGGTGGGAGTAAGGGTGGCCAGACGCCTGCCCAGTGAGGAAGGGGCTGTGCCCCAGCTGGCCCAGACCGAGCCTGGCTGTGCCCCAGCCTCCTTGCTGCTGACAGCTGTGGCTGGATGGGTCTGGGCTTTGTTTCCCTGGGCCCAGGGCAGCGACTCCACCCCTTGGGCAACTGCCAGCTGTTCAGGAACAGACTGAGGAGTGAGTGGGCACAGCGGGCAGCCTTCTTCAGAATGCTCAGTACACCTTCTGGTCCTTACGCTCTTTTCTAAAATCCTCGGAGCCACACGAGTCTCTGAAGACAGAACTGTTGGATCTGAGAAAGATGACATGATCCACGCACCACACATTTCCTGACAGCCTCCTAGCAGTCTGGGCCACCCTGCACGCCAGCAAGCATGTGAACACTTCTGCCGAGAAACACGAAAAGAGTCCAGTCCCCTGGGGTCAATGAGAACTGCAAGTGACCTCGCTGGTTCAGGTCCGATCTCACCGCTAGATAAGTCCTGGGGAAAAACGGCCATTGGATGGCTTCTGGGGTTCCAGCACTGCGAAGCAGTTTTGTGAGGCTGTGGGCCTCGATCTGGAAATCCTACCTCCCAGCGGGAGCACTGGAGGGAGGTTGCTGCCTGTGCAAGGGTCCTCCAGGCGCCTGGGACCGCAGGCCCTTTACGGCTCCTCTGAGAGAGGTTGTTACAGAGAGGAGAAACCGACAGGTGTACAGCTTACGGTGGTCAGGCACCAGTCTGCAGCGGCCAGGAGCGCGGTCCCCAGTTACAGTGCCAGATGGACAGCCACACTCTCTCCTCTGCACTTCCTCATGCGGGAGGCACTGACCTTGGCCTTGACCCTCCTCAGGGCAGCTCCTGTCTGTCAAGGCTTGCTCAGGAGCGGGACCCAGCTGTCTCCTCCGCTGCTAGACGGGGTCAGCGAGAGGGCCACCTCACGGGGGTCCAGCCCACCGGCCCTGCACTGGGCACGACGACGATCGGAGTCCTGCCGGGAGCCGCAAGCTGTCTGCTCCCCCTGCCCACCACTCCCGGCCGGCCGAGCTTTCTGACGCTCTGGTCTTCCCTTCGGGCCTCCTTCTTCGCAGCCTGGGCTGGCTGCACATCCTGACCCAGGGCAGTGTCCCAGCCTCCACCCGGCCTGGGCTCTGTGGCCTGTCTCCTGTTCAGAGGGCTCGGGGTCTCCAGGCCTGGGCTCAGATTTGGCTCCACCCGAAGAACCCGGGCCCTTGGGGCCGAGGAGTCAGGGAGCGTCTTCGGCCACGCCCACAGCGCTCCCCCGCGACTCCTCCTCCGAGTGACGACTCCTCCCCATGCCCGTCCCCAGGGGCTGCCCCTGCAGGGAGAGGAGGAGCTTATTCCCCTGGCTGGGCTGGGGGTGGCTGCTGAGGGAGTGGAGGAGAGGCAGCGATTTACTTCGTAGTTTGTTGACACAACCCAGCGGGTGGGATCTTCTGGAGTGGCAGTTGTCAGCACGCGTGCGGTGCCCGTGGGGGATGGCTCGATACAGTGGTGTGTGCCCACGGAGGGCCGTCGCCCACCCCTCGAGAGCACGCAGCCTCAGGGGAGGCCCCTCTCCAGGGAGCTGGGTGTGGGCACCTGCTGCCGAGCACTGCTCCTGGGAGGGCGGCTGTGGGCGGGAGGCTCCGAGCATCGCCCGAGAACGCTGGTCTCAGCATTGACCTTGGTAGAAGGGGCAGCGAGGGCCGCCTGGACCATCAGGAGGCCCAGAGCGTGTGTGGAGCAGCAGCCAGCGACGAGCAGGACTGTCCAGCACGGGCTTTGCTGCACGCAGCCCAGTGCAGAGTGGGGCTTGCCTCTCTTGCTTGAAGGCCAGCACAGGGCCGCAGCACAAGAGGGTCAGGCACCTTCCCTCCAGGCTCCCACGGGTCAGTGTGCGGCAGGCTCTGCCTGGCTGTAGCAGCCACAGTGAGGGAGACACTCCAGGCCTAGCGGGGGGACTGCGGCCAGAGTGGGACCCTGCCGTCAAGGGTGAGGCCTCTGGCAGCTGGGGTGTCCTGGAGGCCGGGTGGTAGGAGCAGCAGGAGCAGCAGGAGCAGGCGGCACTCCTGGGCCAGCCTGACACACTGCTGGCCCTGCACTGGCGAGGCCTGTTCTCCTGAGAGGAGGGAAGGAAGGGACCTGCGCGGTGGTCGCCTTGCTTCTCGGCCCGGAACCACAGGCCGGCCCTGTCAACCGCCTCGCCTTGGCCCTGCTGCTGTCCCTTCCCTGTGTCACACAGAGGCTGGGTGAGCCCCAGCAGACAGTCCCGCCTGTGGGAGGGAGATGCTGGGCAGCCCAGAGAGGGTCCTCACCCCACTGACAGAGGAGAGCAAAACAACCAACCTCAGCAAGGAGCCCACCTGCCTGAAGAGCCTCTGCCTGTCCTGTTTCCCCTCCAGCTCGAACACCTTGGCTCGCAGCAGGCCCTGCTGCAGGTCCCAGACGATGGTGGCGGAGATGGAGCCGGCTTTGGAGCTGCCTGGCCCTAACCCGAAGATCAAGTCCCGCTTTCCCAGCTCCAGGCTTGCTGCCCTCCCTGATGCCCAGCCCGAGGGGCAGCTGGGCCTCCTCCCGGCCCCATGCCGGCTCCCAGGCCCGGCTCAGGCCCACTGACTCGCACTGCTTTTTACTGTTACTGTTCGTGGTGTTGCACACAAAGCTGGGAGCGTTGGGGATGCAGAACATGAGTGTAAATTCTCCAGCTAGCAGGCGCAGGTGCAGCTTAAGGCCTGTGCCGTCCCTCTTGCTGCCGTTCTTTGAGACTTCTATCCCAGGGACTGAAGGGGGGGCCTTTTCAAGGACCCTCAGCTTGCCAGCAGTGCTCCCCAGAGGTGGTTGGGGGCCTCAGAAGCCATTGCTGCTGGCCCCTGCCCCTCGCCTGACAGAGTGGGGTGCTCCCGCTCGGCATCAACACAGGCAGAGCACGCTGTGAGCGCCAGCAGGTCAGGTAGCCTTCGCCATCGGGTGTGGTTTTATCAGAAGGTCAGTCCGAGCATGGCTGGGTGGCTCAGGGCCCTGCTTTGTCCTCAGCCTTCTTCCGAGTGGAGTTTTAGGTCTTCTGAATGCTCCCGGGGTCCCAGAGGTGGGGAAGCTCCCTTGCTCAGAGTGCATCCCGCCCTAAATCCCGCCACACAGGGAGATGGCCAGAGGGACTCCAAGAGCCCCACATCCCGGGAGTTCTGGCCCGGTGCGGTTGGGGCTGCTCAGACCTGTTTAACCCAGAGTGGACCCTGGGCCATCATTTTTTTCCCATTTCTATCAAAGCTGAGGCTGTGGTGGGCCTGGCCCTGCCTGGCACTCTGTCTTCCCGTGCACGGGGCTGCCTCGCACCTTGAAGGTCTGGAGACCTGTAGCCAGGGCCTCTAAAATTCCAGGCCACTCCTGATGCTGATTGAGGGCAGAAAGGTCCAATTTGTGTGTCCTGAGTTCCTGGTGCAAGTCCTGAAGTCTTTTCCTTTGGATTAGCTGTGGGGCCTCAGTTCCCAGCCCCTCTCCCTTCCTTGATTTACCAAAATGCCAACCCCCAGGCTGGTCTGGGCTCTCCAGTGACTGCCACAATTTCACCCAAGTGGGCAGAGGTGAGCGCGCGCGCGCGCACCCACACACACACGTGCGCGCACACGCACACAGCTCGACTGCTGAGCAAACAGGATGGCTCCACCTGGAGACTCGGGATTGGACACTTCTCCCCAGGAGCCCATGCCTCCTCTTCTGGGGGGCCCTCTGCTCCCCACCTGGATGCACACGTTCCTCCTCTCCAGGGCCTCTGGCTGGTGGGCCTCTTCCTCCTGGTGGGGAGCCCTGGATTCAGCCCCCGACCTCACCCACCCTGGCTATGCTCATCCCCCACGTCCCTCAGTGTGGGCTTCCATGGGCGGGGACAAAATGGGCCTGCAGGGAGAAGAGGGACAGCGCCCTTCCCCTAGTGTCCTCTGGAGGCTGCGACAGTCTTCCCTTCTGAGACCTCATTCTGTCCGCGGGACCCAGCCCCTGCACCCAGCAACAGAAGAGGAGAAGGGATGACGGCACCTGCGGGAACCCAGGACTGGCCCTTTCCATGAGTTAAGTCCCAGGCCCTCTTATGCGGCACCATTTTTACAAATCTTCGTGAAAACAAGACAGTAGGGTCCGTGTGTCTGCCAGACCCTCGAGGGACGGGGTGTTGTACTGTGTCCTGCAGTGGCTGATGCTGTACTGGGTCTGTGCGGGTCTCTTCTTTCTGCTAAGTTAGTTGCTGTCCATCTCCATTGTTCTCGGACAATACTCACTGTGGCCTTCCGGGCTCTTAGCTCACTTCAGCCCAGTTCCATGGGGAGCCCCCCAGTCTACCCCAGGGGCTTGTTCCCAGGCCACGCCAAAGACTGGAACTTTTCCTGGGAGAAAATGTCTAATGTTGGAGAAGCTTCCAGACTTGCCCTGGTCCAAACCTGGCTGTCTAGGGCCTGAGCCTGCTGCAGCGTAGCTTGGCTGGCATCCTCAGGCCTGGATAAGCTGGCCATGGCTCAGGAGTGCCCCAAGGACCTGAGCAGGCTCCCTGTTTCTCCAGCCTCCTGCCAGCTTCAAATTCCTCACTCAAGCAGCATCATCATTGTGTCTGTCATGAGAAATAAAACCCATGTATATATCTCCCTGTATATATTTATATATACACACTCGTTCCCTTATAAACATATAAAGCATGCATCTCTTTGACATTCCAAGTTTGTGGGGTTTTTATTCTTGGAAATATGGCTTTGGAAATCCTTTCTTTCTTTCCCTCTTTTCTATGTAATAAACATTCATGTGACCTTCCTGGTGCTTCTGAGATCCCTCTGTCCTCTCGTTTTCATAACCAGTCAGACCTCTGACAGCTACAAAGCACCTCTCTCCCCATCTGTAATCTTCGCCACATTTCCACTCTGAGGGCTGCCTCACCCGCTCTCAGATCCTCTCCAACACCCTCTTTTCCTAGGGGACTGTCACAAGTCACTCCTCAGGCTGCCACTCAATGGTCATCTGATCCCTTAATGGCCAGGACTGTGCACCTGTCAGGATGGGAGCTGTCTTGGTTACTTTTCTCACTGCTGAGACAAAACACCCAGCACCCAAAGTTAAAGGAGGAAAGGTTTGTTTTGCTCAATTTGTAGAGGTTTTGGTCCATAGTTGATTGGCTCCAAGGCAGGGTGGCAGGGCAGAGGAGCAACGTTCATGGAGGGCAGAAGGTAACAAAGCAACAAGGGACGACCACAGCTCTTCCTGTCCCTTCCATCTTATCCGGGCTGCTTAGGGAAAGGCAGCACTCACAGCCTTAACCCCAGTGCCTTGAGCCTAGCACTGCACCATGAATCAATCCCAGCGCCATGAATCCACTCCAGATCCAGCCACCTCTGAAAAGCCCCACCTGTGACCGCACGAGGCTCTGGGGGGATGTCTTTTTGGGGAGCCGTAACAGGAGCACCGCTAGGGCCCACACTCTGCCCTGATTGATGGAAATGTAGTTGATGTTGGTGGTACATAATTTGCTGAGTTCTTCATTCTGAATGAGAATCTGTAAAAGTCCTTAGAAGTTACAACTAGCCGCCACCCTAATGAGGGAACGCTGACCGTGGAGGCTCGAAGGGCACTATTCACAACCCAGCCCCCACCTCACTCATAGGTGCTGAAGACTAGAGAGCTTATTAAATTTGTGGATGAGGGGAAATAAATATGTTAGATGAATGAATCAAAATCCCCAAAGCTCATGGCGGGCAAAGACAATCTAACGAGGTGAAATCTAATTGTGTTCAAGAGTTCTGCTTGGAATGAGCCAGCCGCAGAGCCTTCCCTGGCACTGGGGGAGCATCTAACAGGCAGCTCAGTGTTCTCCAGCATCGTGCTTTGTGAGGAGCAGCAGCTGAGGCCCAGTGGGGAATTGTCTGCAGCAGCGTCATGCTCAACACTCGGGCCACGATGGCGAGTCCCACCATCCCACCTGCCCTCACACGCCCCGAGTTGGATCTGCAGGGTCCTGGGGTCCTGGTCCGTGTGCTGGGGAGATGTCAGAGCCTTTGTGCCCCTGCTGCCTGAGGGAACAATGAGCTTCAGAGGGCAGCGGTGGTGAAATTCAAGCTCAACTGCAATGGCCCCTCAAGGCCCAGAAATGGCGCCGAAGCCCTGGGATGGGACTAGGCATTGCCAAGAGCAGCACCCAGAGTCTAAGGGGCATAAGGACCCAGGCTCCCTCAGGCGCCTACACATTCTTGGGAGCTTTGCTTTTCTTTCTTTTTTTGTACCGGGGATGGAACTCGGGTCCTTGCACTTGCGAGGCAGGTGGCGGAGCCACTGAGCTACATCCCCGGGCCAGCATTTCTTGATTATAGGCATCTGCCAAATACTAGAGATAGTCCTATTCCCCAGGGATACTCCCAGCCAGAGTGTCCTTTCTTTGGGGTCCTCCAGCTTCAGAGGAGCTGGTCACAGTGCATGATGGGAGAGGAAGTGAGTATCACCCTCCACCCCTCAAGGTGGAAGGAGAAATCCCTCAAGTCACCCAGGTCCCCTCTCCTCTCCTGGACCCAGCCCTCTCATCCTTAGGAAGGGTGACATGGGTTGAGTCAGCCTGAGTCTCTCCTGGTTTGTGTGGGATAAATATAGGTCCCTCGCCAAGAGCTCTCCTCAAACCCAGAGGGAAGAGACCATGGCCCACAAGAAGACCTCTGCTTCCCAGAATCCTCCGCACCTCAAGACCCCAGGCGCTGGTCAGCCGTGGGAAGGGGCACAGGAGAATGCTGGGAGGTGAAAGGTGTGTGTGGGAGGGAAGGCCATGGTTGGGCCTGTGGCTGGGGATGCCAATCCAGTCCTTAGCTTTGACTCCTTCATGGAGGAGTGGAGGTCAGACTTGGGGCAGAGAGGCCCCAGGTGGTGAATGAGGGAGGCAGGCTATGGGGCTCCGTGCTGGACCACCCAGCCCAGGGGGCAAACGTTTCTGGGATTCTAATACCAATGCGGCCCCTGATTAAAGCCTTCAGGGAATGGTCAAGTGACTCGTGATTTGGTTTATTATATACAGGTTAGGAACAAGTTTATCATCCCAAGTTGAGGTGATAAAAATAACCACCAACAGTGCCAGCTGTTATCATTTGAATGGAACAGTGCTGTTTACGAAGCACTTCCCTCCTTCAAGAAGAGATTCCCTCTGACTGGCATTGATTGGGTATCAGTAGGCACAAATGTTCACGAGTGCTGCTTCGCCTGCACAAACCCATAGGGCGACTGAGCTTGCTCTCTCATGAACATCGCAGGACACGGCCTGAGAAGGGTAAGAGAACGGCCTAGACACACAGCTGGCTGGTGATCTCACCCCGTTCCTGATGTCCAGTCCTTTGTGTGCCGAGGGGACCCTCAGTCAGGGCCTCTTCCTCCCTCGACTTCCACAAAGACAGCACCTGGAACCCGTCTCGAAGGTTGTCAGCCCTGCAAGGAGAGGATCAGACAGCCCTGGCTCTGAATGGCACCCACCGCCCCGAGCGCCTGCGATGGGCCGACCTGCCTCAGACAGCAGGGTGACGCTGGGGCCCAGGGGGGAACCAGCCTCGTTCACAGCACAGCACGGGCAGGGCGTTCCCTTGGCTGGCTGCCAAGGACGGGAGTCAAGGGGAGCGTGTACATTTGTACTCAGCAGGGTGGGACTGGAGCTCTCCCCGCTGCCCCTCCTGCTGTGTGGCCTTTAGTGTAGAGACAGGGAGCAGAGGAGCCGGGGGCCCTGCTGCCGAGCCAGTCCACAGCGAGCGTCCAAGGAGGAGAGGGCATGAAGAGCTCACCTTGGCCCACACAGGTTCTTGACCTTTATTTCGGAAGAGAATTTGAGGACGTGCCCGTTTGAGCCGTGGGCTGACTTACTGGCTGAGCCAGAAAGTGGGAGAGGATGGGCAGGGGCCTTCAGCCTGAGGAGGAGCTCCGACGGCCGCTGGCCCGCAGGGGCCGCCCATCCCCGCCGCTGGGCGGCTCACGGCCGGCCCGTGAGGAGCTGGACTGGAAAACTGCCCAGGGAAGATGCCCATCAGCCCGCTGACAGTGGCCCACACAGGGAGCGCCCCAGGCAGAGCTCCTCCCCTCCTTGCATCCGGATGTTGGAGTCCTAACCCCGGCACCTCCAAAGGTGCCTGCATCTGGAGATGGCCCTGTTAGGGAGGCAATGAGCTCGCTAGGGTGGCCTATTCCGGTGTGACCGGGGCCCTTATAAGACGAGGAGACGAAGACACACGGAAGGCGGCCCCTGCACACCAGGGACGGTGGCCTCAGAAGGAGCCGCTCGCTCACTCCTTGACCTGGGGCTTCTGCCTTCAGAGCTGTGAGGTGGGGCGTCTGCTGCTTGGGCTCTCTGGGCTGCAAGTCTTGGCTGCAGTACCCTGAGTGAGCAACGCTGTGATACAAGCCCGGAGTTACCGAGCTGCTCACTTGGCTGGCGGGAGGGGGAAGGGAGGGCCCCCAGAGAAAGAGGAGACAGTGGCAGGTCCCCTGGACAGGGCAGCACTCTTGAGGCCGGGCAAAGCGTGGGCCAGGGTGGCCTGGGTACTCACCCACTGCCCAGGGTCTGTGGGGCACAGCTGCGCGCCTGACCCCAGCCTGTCCTGCAGATGGCCCGGAGGCCAGAGCAGCCAGGGAAGGGTCGTTCTCAGCAGAGTGAGCACCTTCTCCACCCCTGGACCCGCCGTGTCCAGGCCCCAGGGAGACCGCAGTCTGGGCTGAGGTGTCGGAGGAGGACGCACGGGGTGAGCGTTTCCATTTTCATCAAGAAAGCAATGCTAAGAACCAAAAGCTATAAGGAAAGAAACTCCTAAAACTAGGGAGATCATTAGTAGAGTCCAGGTCGGAAGGGGCCCCAGAAGTCAGAGGACAGAGGGTTGCTGGGAACACCTGAAGCACTCCCAGAATCCTTTGGGAGAGTTGAGGCTTGTGTATGGATTTCAGCACCGAGAAACCAGTGTCGGTGCTTTGAGCCTGTGGCACCGGCCAGCCTGTGTGGGTCCAGCTCTCTGCCCCTCCCACACCCGAAGCCCACCCAGCCCCCCTGGCACAGCACTGGCCCACACCCGCCAGGAAAGCAAGGCTGGTCTTGACTGTTCTCTGAGGCCCTTGCAGAGGTAGCTCCTGTCCCACTACCCAGGTGATGCAGGGGGTGCCAGTCCCAGACCACCCCCAGCACCCCAGCAAGAGGGGGTCTATGGCCCTGCCAGGCTCCCAGCACCCCTCAGGCTAACCTGGGATGATCAGGTCTCCTGGACACCCTGATCCTCGCTCCTGAGGCTTTTGTAAGCCTGAAATACTCAGAATCTGCAGCTTGAAGCTACTTATGCCAACAGGCAGAGCAGGCAGGGGGGAGGTGGAGGGAGAATCTTATTCCATCACCCAAGGTCAGTTGTAGCCCTGCCAACCACCGAGCAAGAGTGTGAGCCACCAGTGCCTGCTCCCTCTGTCCCTTTCCATAAACGGGTCCAAGTTCTCTCACTAGTAACGATGAAAAGTCCTAGCTAAGTACACGCTCCTCAAAGCCTCCTGTGACTCACTGTCTCCGTGCCCGCTTCCTGCCCAAGGACAATGGCCACCACCTACTGAGCCCCTACAACACGCCAGACCCAGCCTGGGTACGTCAGTCGGTTTTCCCAGATGGAAACAAGTGACTGAAATAAGTCGACTTAACAAGAGGAAAGGTTTCTACTGCCTTGTGATTTCAGAGGCTTCCATCCGTGACTGGCTGGCCTTGGTCTTTGGGCCTGCAGCGAGGCAGCATGTCATGGAGGGAGCATGTGGCAGAGGAGCCTGCTTGCCTCACGCATGAAAGACACAGGAAGGGAGGGGCTGAGGTCCCTTCAAAGGCAGGTCCCAGTGACCAACGTCCCGCCACGAGGCCCTGTCTCCTAAAGGTGCCACTGCCTGCCAATGCTGCCATGGCCTGTCAATGTCCATGCCGTCAGGGGACATTTCAGATCCAAACTGCAGCACCAGACACACACACCAGGACCCAGGACCCCGGGCTGGGCCACATGTGTAATCATTTTCTACCCACCACAAGTGATAAGCAGGACATTTTCGTGTTGCCAGTTTTCATCTCTATCTGCCCCTCTTGCCTCAAATGATGACAAAATAAAATATTATTTACAGGAAAAAAATGTTGATGCATGCATGGACAGCCATGTAATTAAGCCTCTTCTTAATATAAAAAGTTCCAATAAAGATTAACTTTCCCACACACGCTCGCTTTTCCCATCAACCCGATGGTGGGCTCTGACCCGCCTGGGCTGCAGGCCTGCGAGAAGCCACTGTCTGCTTAATAAAGGGTCGGGAACAGAGCGAGAAACCGGGTCTAACCCTCAGCCTCCTCAGCCCTGTTGGAAACTGAGCCTAGAGAGCAGAGTTCCGAATTCACTGGGAATTCTCCGAGATTCCAGATCTGCAGCCAGGGTCCTAATTCCTCCCAAAGCAGGGCTTAGGGCCCAAGTCGCTTCAAGGTTTCTCAGACATGAAGCTCACCCTTGCGTAGAGCCAGCTCCTGAAATATTTCCACTTTTCTTGTGCCAACCACGGCCCTGTGCAGGCACAGTGAATTGCAAGGAAAAGGTAGAATTAAAAGCAAGGTGTGCTAATTGACACAGAGCACACCTGCATATTGGCGCCTCCCTCCACCTCCCACCTTCTGCCTAAAATGGAAAATATTTTATGCAAAGAATTCCTTTGCATACAATCTGAAGTGGAATTTGTTTTCCTTGGCTTCCTGCCTGTTAGAAGTGCTGGTTATTTAGCTCTTGCAAATAGGCCCGCGCCAACAGGTCTAGGGGCTTGATGAATTTCACCTGGAGGTTAGAGATGTTAGAAAGAGCAGACATTTTGAGGACGATGAAAGCTGGGCCTTAGGAAAGGGTGCTGACGTTTTGGTGGCTCCACAGCGTTTCTGAAGTGACTTGTAGTCTCAGTGAAAGCATCTAACTTAACGGGCTTTTCTGTCTCTTTGTTACAAGACTCGGGAGACACTGTTCACCGTGGCTGTGGTTTTCTGTGAGTCGACATGACTTAGGCTTACGTGAGGTAACTTTCATATATGACGCAAAGTTGGAATCAAGGTTTATTTTATTTTATATATGGAATTCCATTATTCCAGCACTATTCCTTCCTCCACTGAGTTACTTTCACATCTCCATTGAAAATCAATTTACCTTTCGGATGCAGATTTCTTCCTGAGTTCTCTCCCTCACGTCTTTGACTGATGTGTCTGCTCTTCAGCAGTGCCACACTGCCTCAGCTACCGTAGCTCACAGTGCGTCATGGAGTCAGGTGGCGTGTCCTACTTCACTCCTGTTCAAACTCGTTTTGTCTCTTCTAGTCAAACAACGTTTGGTAAGATCAGTTTTCAGAATTGACATCTGCATTAGCCATCCTTCACTATAGCAAAATACCTGAGACAATAACCTATAAAGAAAAAAAGACGGGGCCGGGGATTTAGCTCAGTGGTTCTGCCGCGTGCCTCGCAAGTGCAAGGTCCCGAGTTCGATCCCCAGTACCAAAAAAAAAGAAGAAGAAGAAGAAGAAAGATACATTTTGGCTTGCGGCTTTGAACAGTCCAGTCCATGACCAATGTCTGGGCGCCCGTGGTCAGGCAGACGGCACGGCAGGAGTGTGCAGAACAGCACCACTCATCACAGGGCAGGAGCGGGACAGAAGAGGAAGGGGTGGAGCCCCACAGTCCCGAAAGGTACAGCTCACCCCGTGACCGGACCTGCCCCCAGCCAATCCCGCCGCCTAAGCAGTCCCCCCTCCCAGCAACACCACCCGGACCCAGCCTTTAACACAGGCCTTTGGGAGGCAGTCTAGATCCAAGCGATAGCAACGTTTTAACCAGACTGAGTTTTCTCAGTTGTGAGCCTGATATTTCACCTTATATATTTACTTCTTTCTTTGGGGTATTGGGACTCAAACTCAGGACCTTGAAGTTGCTAGGCAGGTGTGGTGCCACTGAGCTACATCCCCAGCCCCATGTTTAGTTCTTTGTTTCTTTCATTAGCACAATATATTTTTAGTGTTTAGATCCTGCCCGTATTTTTTATCTTAGCATTTTATGGTCTTTTGATGCAATTTTATTATAAATGACAGATTTTTTTTTGCTTTTTGGGTTTTTTTTTTTGGTTCTTTTTTGTGTGAGACAGGGTCCTGCTATGCATTTTAGGCTGGCCTCAAACTGGCAGCAGTCCCCCACTTTAGGCTCCCAAGTGCTGGGATCATAGGCGTGTTCCACCACACTCGGTTCTATAAGTGGTAGTTTAAAAAATATCAAAAAACATACATTCTTTGCTATTATATAGAAATATAATTGATTTTCATATATTTACCTTGTTAAACTTGTTAGTTTTAGTGCCTTTTTGGATGTTTTAAGTAGACCTTAGTGCCATCTGCAAGTAAGAACATTTAAGGTTTTACTATGCTTTAACTTTTTTCTTTTCCTGCATTGCAGTGGCCAGAGCCTCCAGTACAGTGTCGACTAGGAACGGTAAGACATGGCCTGTTTGCCTTGTTGCCCTTCTCCGGAGGACCACATTCAGCCTTTCATCATTAAATGTAAGCAAGCTGCAGCTTGTTGTTTCTGTAGAAAGCTTGAAGGTTAAGGAGCTTCCTTCTGCTCCTAGTTCATTGGCACTGCTGTTATGAAGACTGCTGAATTTTGTTTTGTGCTCTTTAGCATTTACCAGTGAGATCTCGTGTCTTTTCCTTTTCAGTCCGTGGATCTGACTAATTACACTGGTTAATTTTCAAATTGGTATCCAGTGTTATATTCTCAGGATAAACCCCAGGCTTTATTCGTTATCCCTTTTTATATATTGCTGGATGTGACTTCTAATATTTCGTTGAGTTTTTTGTGTGCATGTTCATGACAGATTCTAGCCTGACACTGTCTTGCACAGTGTTTGTGTCTGGCTCTGACATGGGAGCAGGGCGGGCCTCAGAGGCTGAGTTGGACATTGGCCCTTCTTTCCTCACTTCCTGGAAAAGTTAGAGGAGAATTAGTATTAATTTTTCTTCAATGTGTGGGATTCATCAGTAAAATCATCTGGGCCTTGAGTTTTCTCTGGAAAGATCAATTCTACAGATTAATTTCCTGTTACAGATGTGGAACTATTCAATTCTTAGGCATTTCTTTTCTTGAGTGAGCTTTGGTAGTTTGCATCTATGTCCATTGTGTCTATGGAGTTAAATTTATGAACATAAAGTTTGAAAAGTCCCTTTAAGACTGCATAGGTTTTCTTATTAAGGGTAGTCATATTTTAGGACATTTTGGCACCCCCAAAAGAAACCACACGCCAGCTACCAGTCGTCCCTCACCTGCTGTCACCCACCCTGGCCACGAGGTCACGTGCTCGTGTGTGTTCTGCCCTCGAACACGCTCGGCCGCACCCGATGCGGTCTCCTGTGCTTCCTTCACGGCGTGTTCAAGGTTCACCCATGTAGTATGTTTCTATCTTTTGTTCTTTTTTGGTCCCTAAATAATACTGCCGTGTACGGGTATAACAATTTTATTAGTCATCCATTAGTTTTTAGACATTTTGGTTGCTTCTACTTTTTGGCTATTATGAATAATGCTGCCATGAATATTTACAAACAAGTTTTTGTGTGGCCCAAGTTTTCAGTTCTTTGGGGTATATGCCTACAGTGGGATTGCTGAGTCACAGGAATCCCATTTTGCATCCACCCAGGTCTGGCAAGGCTGTTTTCCAAGGTGTGCTGTGACCACATTCTGGCCAATAAAGTGCATTGTTTGGCTCCACTATCAAACCAGAGATGCCAAGGGTTTACTTCTGCACTCCCAGTCCTACCCCAGCCTGCGTGTGTAACCAACGACAGTACCACGTATCTCGATGATTGTCACTTGGTTGTAAGTTTTGAAATTGGCAAGTGTGAGTCCTACAACTTTTTCTTTCAACAATATCTTGGCTAGTCTGGATCCTCTCATTCCTGTCTGAATTTTATAATCAGTTGGTCAAGTCCTACCAGCAAAGATTTTGATAGGAATTGTCCATCTTAATACTATCTTCCAAAATGATGAGAAATGGAAAAAATGGAAATAAAGTCTTTGTAAATAGGGAAGGGTGGAGGGGGTGAAGGGAGGGCTAGCAATGGGGAAAAAATAAGAACCAAGATGCATCATGTAAAGGTCCAATTCCCAATGAGAAATGTAATTGTGTTGTACACCTACAATGTACCGATAAAAGAATTTAATAAAGTACAAAAAAAAATACTGTCTTCCAGTCCACAAACATGGGTGTCTTTCTATTTATTTAGGTCTTTTCAATTTTTTTCAATAATCTTGTGTAATTTTCAGAGGGTAAACTTCACGCTTTTTGGGTTAAATTTATTCTGTTCTGTTCTGTTCATGCTCAGAGCTAAAGATTGAGCCCAGGACCTTGTGCATGAGGCAAGTGCTCTACCACCGAGCTACACCCCCTGGCCCTCTTTGATTATTTTGATGCACCTGTAAATGGACTTACCTCCTTATCTTTATTTTCAGATTTTATTTAACTTATTTATTAGTTCTAGTAGTTTCACAGTGGATGACTTTGGGTGTTCTATATATAGACAGTGATTAGAGATAGTTTTACTTCTTCCTTACCTAATGCCGTGGCCAGAACCCCCAGTACAGTGCTGAGTGAGGTGGTCAGAAAAGGCATCGTTGACTTTGACTGTTAGCTGTGAGTCTTCACAGATGCCCTTTATCAGGCCGAGGAAGCTCTCTTTCATTCTTAGGTTGTTGAGTGGGTTTTTTTGGGGGAGGGCACCGGGGATTGAACTCAGGACTTTTCGCTCAAGAGACAGGCGTGGTGCCACTGAGCTAAATCCCCGACCCTTTTTTCTTATTGTTTATGTTTTTGTTTTTTCATACTGGGGATTGAACTCGGGGCCTTGCAGGTGGTAGAACCACTGAGCTAAGTCCCCCGCAGCCGACCCTTTTTTTTTTAATCATAAGGGGGTGTTAAATTTTGTTAAATGTTTTAAAATATCTTTTGAGACAATTGTGTGATTTTTGTCCCTTATTGATATGGTTTATTTCATTTATATTTATTTGTAAAAAAAATTCTGGAGTAAATTCCGCTTGTTTAAGGCGTATCCCTTTATATGTTACTGTATTTGGCTTGCTAGCATTTTGTTGAGGATTTTTGTGTCTCCATTCACAAGAGATATTGGTTTGCAGATTTCTTGTTGTATCTTTGTCTGAATTTTCCCGGATGATGCCAGTTGGTCTCACAGGATGCTCTGAGAAGTGTTCCCTCCTCTTCTGTTTGTGGTGGAGAATTGGCATTAATCATTCTCTAAATGAAGTCATTTGGGCGTGAGATTTTCTCTGTGTACTTTTAAATTACTAATTCACTCTCTTTGTAGGTCTATTTAGATTTTACATTTGTTTTAGACTCATGCAATAGTTTTTGTCTTTCAAGGAATTTTATATAAAATATTTTACTGCTTTACTTATTTTTTCATAATATATTTTTAGTTCTTTTCTTTTTTTATTCATAAATTTTATTGGTGCATTTCAGGTATACAATATGATGACACTCATCATTGGGAATTTGCACCTTTTTACCATATATCTTCCTTCTTACTTTTCCCCTTCCCCTGCCCTCCCCTTAACCCCTCCACCCGTCCCTGTTTACAAGACTTTGTTTCCATTTTTTCCTTTTCTCAATTTATTCCTTTCCCCTCTGTCCTTTCCCCTACCCCTCCCAATTCCCCTTCCCCTATTTTTAGTTCTTTTCTTAATGGTTGTTCTAGGACTTACCATACACATATGAACTTTGGGGAATATACTTCAGATTTATAGTAATTTAATCCCAGTAAGGTATCAAAACATTATTTCTATATAAGTTTATTTCCTCTTCTCTCTTATGTGCTATTATTATATTTATATGTATAAACACAATATATACATATATATTTTACATATAAATATATATGTATATATAAACATATGTACATATACATATCCACATATGTAATATGTACATTATATATATTCATAAAAACTCAACAATACATTGTTATAGTTATTATTTTATATCATTTGATGTATTTTAAAGAAATAGAGAAGAAAGGAGATTAAGTAGATTTATAAAATTTGTTTTAACCTCTTGTATATCCACTTTTTATTTTCTTGTTTTTTTATGAATTCAAGTTACCATCTGGTATCCTTTCTTTATTCTGATGCAGGTTTTCTTTCTTTCTTTTTTTTTTTTTTTGGTACGGGGATCGAACTCAGGACCTTGCACTTGTGAGGCAGGTGGTGGAAACACTGAGCCAAATCCCCAGCCCTTGATGCAGGTTTTCTTACCCACCTATTTTGTGCTGTTATCATCAAATATATTAGATTTCTATATCGTATAGATCTAATAATAATTTGTATGCTAATTGTTCTGTGCTTGGATTGTTTTTAAGATACTGGGGATTGAACCCAGGGCCTTCTCACTGAGCTACATCCCCAGCTCTTTTTTGTTTTGAGACAGTCTCACGAAGTCTCCAAGTTGCCCAGGATGCGTTCCAATTTGCAATCCTTCTGCCTTGGCCTCCTGGAGTGCTGGGATTACAGGTGTGAACCACCGCTCCTGGCTTGAACAACTGCCTTTAAAGTGAGCTAATCAAAGACAGAAGAAATATGCACTTACACTATTTTTGTGTTTATCACACCTCTTTGTGTTTCTGTCAGGATTCAAATTACTGTCTGGGTTCTCTTGTTTGCAGCCTGAAGAATATCCTTGGGCTGTTTTGTGTGTCATTTGTGTCTGGCAGCAACTTATGCCCTCTTTTCAGTTTACCTAGGGATATCTTTATTTCACCTTCATTTTTCAAAGACGGTTTTGCTGGCCGTAGAAATCAGGCTGACAGCCGGAGATTTAGCTCAGTGGTTCCACCGCCGGCCTCTCAAGCACAAGGTCCCAAGTTTGAACCCTGGTACCAAAGGAAAAAAAAATCAGGCTGACAGCTTTGTCTCCTTTCTTCGCTTGAATCCACCACCTCGCTGTCTGTTGGTCTCTGCTGGTTCCTATGAGGAGCCAGCTCTGACCTCCCTGGGAGTCCCTGGCGCCTGACAGGCCGTCTCTCTGTCCTGCATGAAGAACCTCTCCTTTGTCTCCACGCCTTCTACTGGTGTGGGTCTCTCGGGCTTATGCCGCCTTGAGCTGTGGGCTGTGTAGATTCATCAAAGTCTGGAACCCTGAGTCCCTTCTCAGCTTTCCTCTCTGTCCCCCTCTGGTGCCCTCAGTGCGTGTGTCCTGCACGCTCCAGGCTGTCCTAGTCTTCCCTGAGGCCGTGTTCACGTCTCTTCATTCTTCTCGCTGTTCCTCCGACTGAACGCTATCATCATTCTTCCTCAGCCCAACCTTTGCTGGGCCTCTCGTGACTTTTCACTACACGTTTTAACTCAAGAATTTCCATTTAGTTCGTCTCGCGTAATTTCCATATCTTTATTGGTATTCTTCATCTGATTAGACTTTGCTGTCATACCTTCCTTACTCCTTGGGACGTAACTAACATGGTAACTCTGATGTTCGCTTTGCTCATGAAAGCCAACATCTAGCTCCTCTCACAGCAGTGCTTTTCTTTTTCTCTTGCATGTCACATAGTATTTTTGCTGAAAAATGAACATTGCTGGTGATAAGCACAGAAGATACGCACATCCTTAAAGTTGATCTCTAGCTGGACAGGAGGGCAGATTGGGAACCATGACTGGTTAAGGTTCCTGACAAGGCTCCTGGGGGTCTGGACGTCATCTCAGTAAAGGCAACATGGCTGAGGACACTCGCTACCTGCCTCTGGCCCTCGACAAATCTGTGAAGGGCGCATGTTCCCACCCCTCCTCTGAGACGAGCAGAGCACACCCTCCACGCCACCCAGGCCTGCAGACACACAAGCCTCAGAAACGGAGGCTGAAGAGACCCTGAAATCAGGGTTTGATGTTTGATGCCCCAGTGTTTGATGCCCTTGCCCACGTGGGAGGGCCCAGTGAGTCAGAGCGGAGCTGCAGATGCCTGGGCCTCTAGGTGGCTCCTGGAGGATTGAGAGGATCTCAGTTCCTGTTTGGCAGTCCGGCACAACTCGACCCATGGGCCTGGCCGGAGCCCTTCCCTTCTGCGCACTCTGTTGGTCCTGCTTTGCCTGGAGTCAGGTCCTCGGACACTGGCCTCCCAGGCACCAGGGGGCTCTAGTCCCCCACTCACACTGTGGCCTGTGGCTCTGCCAGCTCCCAGCACGAGCGCTCAGAGTTTTCTGGAGGTCTGAGGCCCAGGCTGCGGCTGTGGGGCCGCTCACTGGGGATCCATGGTGAGGGTGTCCTGGGGCTGGGCCCTGCTGGGTTCCAGCAGCCTGGAGGGGCAGGGGTCCCTCCTCCATGGTCCCAGGAGCCCCACGAATGGGAGGGAAGTAAGCCAAAGCCACTCAGCTGAGCAGGGGGCCTGCTCTCAGCCTCATGCCCGGCCTGTGCAGTCGCCTTACCCAGGGCAGCGGGGCTGCTCCTCTCAGACCTCGGGCGCGCAGGGCCTGGTGGCTCCCTGTGGACCCCACGCGGCCCTCGCCTCCCAGCAGCCTGACCGCTGTCCTCTCCTCAGTCAGCGACCCCTCCACGGGCCGGCGGTGGGGAAGACAGACGCAGCGCATGAGACGGCACGCAAAGTGCACACACAGGCCCTGCGTCCGAGCTCCTTCGGGAAGCTGAGGAGAGCCGGCCAGCTGAGAACCGAGGGCGCGCCAGGTCACAGCTTCCTCAGGCAGCGGCTGCCGCCAGGGCGTGTGGCACGCGGCTTCAGCTAAGGCCTGTGACACAGTGCGCTGCGCTCAATATTCATTTTTCTTTTCAGTTTTTTCGTCCAGGGGAGGGGACCAAACTCGAAGCAGCAGACGGGCAAACTGGGGCGGGGGCCGCATCGCTCTCTTGCTTCCCGAGAACCCCACGGGGCAGCAAGCTGGCAGTAACTGTTCTTCTTCCAAGGGCCCGAGCACTCAGGGGCGGGCATTCTCCCTCCACAGCAGGGCTGCGGCCGACCGGTCCCCGAGGACGCCGCTCACGCAGTCTTGCCGTCTCTGGATGACGCCCTCCCGTGGCACGGACGCAGGCCCTCTAGAAACAAAACCTGGCGTTTTGCTGCGCCCATGCAGGCATGTGCAAGGTGTGCAGCGCTGACTGCCGACCTACCCTCCAAAACAGCGTGGCTCTTTAATGAGTGCCTTTCCTTCGCAGCTGATAGAGCCTTTGTTCTTGCTTCTTCTTGCACAGAGTTTTAGCATTGACGGTTATTTAGATTTCTCTTCATAAACAGATTTTGCTAACGACTTGTGAACACTATGAATAGAACAAGTCACTGCATCTGGCCAAGCTCAGACAGTCGTTCCAATCCCAAGGGCTCTGTGCGGCTCCTGGGAGGTCCCAGCTTTCAGCTCCTTGCTGGGTGAGGGGCACCATCTGTGCTAGGCCTTTCCAGTTTTTCCCCCATTCATTCCACAAAGATACATGCACTCACGTGTTTATTTTGTGGTGCTGGGAACTGAACCCATGTCTGTTGGTGTGCTGAGCACATAGCTCTACCTCAGCCACGGCAACTGACAGTGATTAGTCTGCCTCTGTGTGCCAGGCGCTGGGTGACAGCTGAGGACGCCAAGCGGCCACGACGCAGACGCCGTGCAGTGAGGCCAGTGCCTAACGTGAAGGGCTCAGCAGCCCAGTGGGGCCCCCACCTCTGCAGGAGGGTTCAGGAGAAGTCAGCAGTCGCAGAGGGAGCAAGGAGAACGAGATACGCGTCCACACACACTTCTCACTGTGAAAACCAGCTGTGCTTGCTGGGCCACTTGTAACAGACAGTGAGTGACCCTTCAGGAAGGAGACCGTGAAAGCCACTGGCGACTGCCACAGGGCCCGTGCCGAACGCCGGTCAGCAGCCTGGCACTGTGGGAGCTGCTGGGACTCACGGGGGCCTTGCGAGCTGTGCGGGTCACTGCAGGAGCGTCCCGCAAGGTGCCAGTGACGCGCGGGCCCCTGGTCTTCCTCCTGCCCTCATTCCCAGCCTTGGGGTCGGCAGGTCCCTGCTTCCTGGCGGTCTCCGCCCGGCGACCCCTGGCCAGGCCACGCGCTCCATCCTGCGCCTCTCCTTGGCTTCCCTTTCCAGGGCGGCCTCGGGCCTGGACCAGCCAGGTGAGGGAGGGCGCCGTCTGCTCCGCTCCTCCCTGCTCCGCTCCGCCCACCCTGCCACACCTGCCCCTGCCCTGCCCCAGGCCCTGGGACCCAGGACCCTGGCCTCCCTGTCCGGGCAGCTCTGGGTTCTGTGGCCTCCACCCCTCAACCCCGTGATAATTCACTCAGCCCCTGAACCCTCTGGAGGCCCCTCCTCTGCAAAGCCCCTCAGCGCCTCCTTCCCCACCTGGGCAGCCTCCTCTGTGTCCCGCGGAGCCCGTGTTTCTCCCCCTGTCCGCACTGGGTTCGAATCCTGGCTCAGATGTTGAGCAGCTGTGTGTCCGTGGCTGCCTGCATGGCCTCTCTGAGCTCAGGCTCCCGTGTGGTTAGTGACACCCACGCACCTCCCACCACGGCGGTGGAGTGACTCGACTCGAGGTGACGCAGACGCTGCGACTCTCCTGCCCCGTCACTGAGGGAAGACGAGACTTCTCCCGAGCTCCGCAGGGGGCAGCCGCGGGTGCCCAAAAGCCTGACTAAAAGTGAACACTTCCCCCACTGAAATAGAGCAGGGCTGCTGTCGGCAGCAGACTGTCGCACTAAGAAACTGTTTGTCCATAACTTGCAGAAACTATTTTTAAAATAACCCAAACACATGTTGCCACAGTGAAAACCACAGAAATGAATCCCAAACACACACACACAGACACACCACAAACGCACACCCAGAGACACACAGAGACACACACCACACACACGTGCACAGAGACGCACACACACAGAGACACACACAACACACACACATGCACAGACACACACACCGCACACAGAGACACACACAGACACACACACATACACAGAGACACACCACACACATGTGCACAGAGATACACACCACACACGCACAGAGACACACAGAGACACACACCACAAACACGCACAGAGACACACACACTGCACAGAGACACACACACACACGCACACAGAGACACACAGAGAGACACAGACACACACCACACACGCACACACACACAGACACACAGACACACCACACAGACACACATGCACACACAGAGACACACACAGACACACACCACACACGTGCACAGAGACACACATCACACACAGAGACACAGACACACCACACAGCACACACACAGACATGCACACATAGACACACACCACACACACACACACACACAGCACAGCTGTCACGGGCGAGGAAAGGATACATCCGCTGCTCCCTGGTGTTCAAACCCGCTGGGATGGTCTCTCCTTCCCGTGAAGGGCGTGTGGGCCAGGATGCCAACGCAAAAGCCAGCTCAGTTCTGTGTAATCAGTTTGTTGCGGCAAGAGAGGGTGGGGTGTCTCAGGTGTCAGGTGGGGCCCTGAGCTGTCACAAAGCACCCGAGCAGATGGGACCCCCCCATTCCCAGCCCTGTTCTACAGTCGATGGTCTTGGGGACTACAGCCCCTGGCATTTACAGTCACCTAAAGCAGGACTCGTGTCTTGAAAACAGGCTGTCCACGCAGCTGGACAAACGTAGACTGCTCAGGAGCAGGGCAGGTCTCAAGCTTTGGTTCAAAGCTGGGGTCTGTTGCCCACCAGCAGTGCCATCTTAGGTAAGTTACCCTCTGGGCTTCTATTTTGGCTCACAAAGCTTCTCTTGTGGTTTTGCTGGTATGGCCTAGTGAATCCCTGGTGTGTCCCCAGTGCTTGGCCATTCTTTATCCCTGGCTGCTGTATTCAGGTAGGGCTTGGCAAACTTTAAGGGGCTGGATAGCAAATACGTTAGGGTTTGCCACCGTGTATATGGTTTGTGCTGCAAGTCCTCAGCTCACTGCTCTGGCCTAGTGCGAAGCAGCCACAGGCAATGTATGAAGTGCTGGCTGTGGTTGTTTCCAACAAAACCTTGTTTCTAAAACCGGGTGGGCAGTATCCCTACGATGGCACCTGTCAGGAGGCTGTGGTAGAGGCAGTGGAAAGGGACTGGCAGGACCCCCTGCAGTGAGTGGAAATCCTCACCTTACATGGGATGGGCCTGGGGACATCGCCACCTTGTGGCACTGAGAAGCATTGCTAAGGAACCTTAAACTGGGGGCCCTTGCCGTCGGGGGTCTACCAGTGAGGCTGGGGTGCCACTGATCATGTCCCTAGACTTGTGGGCAGTATTGTCCATACATGCACACTGCCATGTTTCTGGGGAGAAGACTCAGCTTTCTTTAAATTATTTAAGGGGTCTTAACCCTAAGAGGTTAAAAAGCTGCTGTGTTAACCCAGCAATTCTCCAGACTTAGTGAAGATCCTAGTGACCATGGGGTCCTTAAAGAGGAGCAGTCGGGGTGCTTAGCAGTCCCCGTCTTCTCTGGGCCCCTCTCGGGCGAGTGGCTCAAGGCCTACTGCCCTCTGGCCCCGGCTGGGGATAACCTCGTGTCATAAGAGCTTGCTCCCAGCTGCCCACGGTGCATCCCACCTTCCGCCTCCTCCCCAGGCCTGTAGAAGTGGGGGTGGCTCACGGGACCCCAGCTCCCTGCCCTCGGGCCGTAACAGCTTGGATCTCAAATGTCCTCCGGAGGCCACGTGTTGTCCCACCTGACAGTGCTCAGTGGTCTGTGGTTACCGGGGAGGTGGCAGTGCTACCCCAAAGACCGCCCCTTGGCAGGTGAAGCTGGCTGGAGGGAGCAGGCACTGCTCACCTACCCTGGCTGCAGGGCTGTGCAGCCGCCCCAAAGATGGCTCACAAAACCGAGCGTTTATCATAGCTGCTGCCGACCTGTGAGCCAGGCCATGGTGGACGTCAGCAGCGGGCCCGAGCAGCAACAGGGCCCAGGGTGCATGCTGCCTGTGCTGGAAGGGGTTGAGCCCTCAGGTGGACTTGAATGGCCCCCGCCCTGGGAAGACAACCAGGGGTCCTTTCAGGGGGAAGCATCCACCTGTGGGGCACTGGCCAGGCATGCAGAGGCCAAGGCCCAGCTCGGGAGCAGCAGCAGTGTGAGAAGCGAGGTGTGGTCTGGCTGCTGGGAAAGCCCCGGACACCTCACAAAGCAGAGTGGGCAGCTCAGGGCACTCACGGCCAGCAGAGGCCCGCCCAGAAGGGTTCCCCAGGCTGTGCACCCACTTCCCCGGACACAGGGCTCTAGCAATGGCCGCAGTCCCCGGCCTGGGCGGAGGAGCATTTGTCCTTCCTCAAGGGGAGCCAGGCTGCCCTCGGCCGGCAGTGTGGTCTGTGACCCGACAGTCCTGCGAGTCTGCAGGAATCCACATCTTCCAGGCTCCCGAGACCCGACGCCACTTGGGCTCTGGCAGAGGTGTCACTGGGCCCCTGAGATCACTCCCAGCAAGTCCCCTGCAGGCTTCTCCCAAATGGGCATTGGGCTCCCAAGCTCTGCTGACCTCATGCCAGCCCTTTCTGCCAAGGGCAGACTGCACCTGGGGCCATGTGACTCAGCCCGCAGGAGTCCTCTTCGCCCCGGGCCATGCGGCCTTGGGGTGGCATCTAGTTCCTCTCACGGCCTGAGGTCCTGTCCCCTCCCAGCCAGGAGCTCTAGGGCACATGGGGGTCTGCATAGCGTGGAAGGTGAGGCCTGAGTGTTCCAAGTGGCCGACCACGCTCCCAGCTGGCAGGACAGCATCTGAAGTGGAGGTGCAGGGGCCCCTGGGAGGCCAGGAGGAGCAAAGCCTGCCACCCTGTCGCTGGGAGCAGAGGGTGAAGCAGGAGCCTGGGCAGGTCCAGGTGCTTGGCACTCAGTGGTGACTGGGGAGCCCTGGACAACAGGCCCGTGAGCAGGAGCGGGGGACACTCCTGCATCCTGAGGCCTCTGCTGAAGGTGTCTTCATGGGTAAATTCCTAGTGACAGTGAGGTCCGGCCTGAGACCAGGGGACACGGAAGGTGTAGGACAAGCCCACGGGAGGGGCGGAGGCCAGGAAGTCCCCTCTGAGTGTCCTGTGGGCGGGTGTAGGGGGCACTCGGGACCGTGGGGGTGCCGAGCTGAGTCACTGACATTTCCTGCCAAGGGGCAGCTCCGGGGGAAGCCCTGTCCACGGGCGGCTGGAGTCTCAGGCTGTGCAGGAGGCTGAGCGCGAGGGTCTGCAGGGCTCAAGGGAGCCGAGGCCTCTCCAGGGAGGTGACATCTGCCTCGTGAGCCTGGTTTTGGGTCTGCGGTGGGGCAGGGCGAGGGGGCCTTTCACAGAGCGCACGAGGGATAGGTGGAGGCTGCTGCAGCCGGGGTGAGGCCGGCCGTGCGGCTTGGCCTGGGGACCGTCCTGAGAAGCCAGACTGCATCCTCGGGGTTGGGGCAGAAAGCCCATCTCCCTACGTGTCCCATAGGCGGAAGCTTTGTCCCACGGAGGACGAGACCTCCCAGACATCAAGGTCACACAGCCTCCAGGTCCACGGGGTCCCACAGCGCAGCTCAGAACAGGGTGGGGGCCGGCCTGGGGCTGCTGAGTTGTGCCTGCTGATGCTGGCTGGACCCAGGGGTGGTGCCGTTGGCCAGAGGTGGCCCAAGGATCAGAGGTGTGCACAGGTACTATTTGTTGACCTGGGGTGAGCTCCCAGGCAAGGGCCAGAAGGTGCAAAGGCACTGTGACTTCCATTTTCTGCCCCTCCATCCTGTGGCTCCCAAAAGTGACGCAGAGGACATAGCCCTGTCCCGAGTAAAGGATTCTGCGTTCTGTCAATGAGTCCCCAGGAAGCCAGGGCTGGAGAGGCCCAAGGGGAGCACACGACAGGTGACCTCCGGGATGCTTCCCCTGCGGCCAGGCTTCTGCACTCAGGCTGTGCCCGACCAACCTGGCCCGACCCACTGAACACTCTGGGCAGTGGCCGAGTGCTGAGTCCGGTGTTCAGGCCAGAGAGATGAGGTGAGCCAGGGCTCTGCCTGCAGACGCCGCCGTGAAAGAAGCAAGCGGGAATGGTCTTGAGTCCAGGCATTCTGGGTTCAAGTTTCCGTTCCCCCGGCACCCAGTCCAAGCCTCAGTTTCCTCATCTGTACAACAGACTCCAGAGCCTATTCACAGAAGTGACCCGGGAAACGCGGAGTGAGGCTCCACACGCCGGAGCCATGGCCTCCAGAGGCGGGGGCTCCTCTGAAGAAGCTCCTCTGGGTTCCCAAGACCCCCAGCCCAGCCCCAGGGCTGGGGTCAGAAGGATCACACTGCAGCCAGCGCTGGTCTCCAGGGCCTTTATTAGGGAGGCTGGGCCAGGGTCTCAGTCCCAGGTCCCACAGTTCCCAGGAGGGTGCAGAGGGGAGCTCCTCGGGGAGACAGCCCTCCCGGGAAAAGGCACCGATGGCAGCACCTGGAGCGAGGGCCAGGTTCTGTGCGCACCGGTGGACTGGGGGCTAAACACAGCCGAGGCGGAAGAGGCCACTGCGGCGGCGCCGAGTGCGAAAGAAGCTCCGAGCAGCCGGGCGCGAAGGGAAGAACAGAGCCCAGCCTATCAGTCTTAGTGTTCTGTGTCACTTCTAAAAACCAACATAATAAATATAACTTAAAAACTTCTCACGGGACACTACAGGGGAAGCAGGCGAGGGACGCTCCCAAGCATGCCAAGCAGTGCCGATGCCGGGCCTGGAGCCCTGCTCCTCGCAGGGGCGTCCTGCCCTCAGCCGCATGGGGCGGGCGGACAGCAGGGCCGGGCAGGGCAGGGCCGGAGAGGCAGAAGTGGTGAGGGGCCGGCGCGGCACACCGAACTTGGGCAGAATGGAGCACGCGGCAGCAGAGCGGGCCTGCAGGAGGCCTCCCCACGCCGCTCGGTGGGCAGCAGCCCCGCCCTGGCCTCAGAAGCGGCTCTGGCCCGTGAACAAATGATCATCTATCTGCGTAAGTGCCCGGGCTGCGAGGAGCTGGTGCCTCCAAGTGCTGGGGAAGCTCTGCTCTCTTCCACAGGTTAAACCGGCCCTGCAGCTTTGCTCGTGGAATCAGCTTGCTTTAGCAAACAGTTTTCTCAGATCGCCCGGGGTAACTTCTGGCCAGCTCTGAGCTCGCGGGGTCACTTCCCTGAAGATGGCTGAAGCACAGCCCCCACCTGTGGCCCACACCCTGAGGGCCCTGCCAGCTCCCGCGTCTCGGGCCTGTGTGGCACTCCCCCCACCCGCCTGCCTCCCGATCACGCGCTGTCACAGCTCAGGCTCAGCAAGGCAGGGTGTGACCATCAGCAAGTCAGCCCACATGGGTACCGCAGCTCTGAACAGGAACCAGGACGTTTAAGTGATTTCCTTTCTAAAAATCTATACTTACACATCCTCTTGGGTCCCACCCCGGCCCCGCCAACGTTCACTCACCCACCTGGCACGAAAGGGGAAACACTTGTCATGCGGGCCGACTAGTAGCCCCCCGCCCCCGGGACCCCCTGGAGCAACCCACCAGGTACATACTGTCCCACTGCTGCCGGCAGTGTCTCCAGCAGCCTCGCTGGCCTGTGACCCAGCGAACCTCCGACAGGCATGGAGGGCTAGCAAGGCCCGAGGGGCCAGGGGCTCAGTTCTTAAAATATCATGCAAATTGCACATTCTTCTCAGTAACCAGACTGACTTTAGTCACCAATGGCCCCCAGGAATCCAGGCAGCCAGGGCCTCCAGGAAGAGGCCTGGGGCTTCCCAGGGCACCCAGCACGTGCCCTGGGAGTCACACACACTACCTGCGGAGCACGGGTCTGAGCCCTTCAGGTTGTAAGGCTTATTTCAGAGAAAGTGTGGAAATAATGCCAGTTCACCAGGACCCTGCTTCCTTCTGGCCTGGCACTGGCCTAGACCCCGCCCCAACTATTTGAAAGGAGCCCATGGAAGTGGGCAGGGCTGACCAGCACCAGGGGTGCGAGGGCACAAGGGACAGCATCCTCTGCCGAGCAGGCACTGCAGGCCCCCCGATCTGTGCCCAGATCAGCCCCACCCAGCCCTGGACCTGGAACAGCACGGTGAGAGTGGAAGGCCCCAGAAAGGCTGTGAGCAGTGGTTCTGGAGGCAGCAGCGGCCTCTCTGGATGCTCAGCTTTGCACAGCGCTCCCTCCGAAACCGGGCCAGAATCCCAGACGGAGGAACACAGCTCCTGCCTGGCCCCTCCTAGCGAGGCCTGCGGCAGAGAACACTGCCAAGCCGGCTTCTGCCAGAGCAGGGTGGTTTCCACCTCAGCCCTAAGAAGGCCTCCGGGGCACCTTGGGCACCCGGGGTTGTTCACTGGGGAGTCCTCTGCTCCCACATGTGCTTTCCCAGAATTTGGGGAGCGTGGCCTGGATGCCGGCCTCTCTGGGAGGGAGTGCTACACTCTGGCCACCAGGGGGCAGCAGGCCCCACAGTAGCCCACTCTGGGCCTGTGCTTCCGGGGTCTCCCAGAGCCAGGGGTCCCAGGGACCCCACACCCTGCCAGCTCTAACCCAACTATCTGGTAAGGGAAGCGGAGCCTTGGCCTGTCAAGTCTCCTAGGAGGTGACTATTTACAAAGAGCAGGCCTCTCTGCTGCAAGGGGTCTTGCTGTGCAGCGAGGGAGGGTCAGTTCTGGGGCTGGGCCCAGGTGCCGGGAGCAAGTCAAGGAGCAGGGAGGCGCAGGGAGCAGAGCGGCGGCCTCAGGCCAGCAGGGCACCCTGGGACATTTCCGTCAGGATGTCGATGAGGTTGTTCAGCCCGGACAGGTAGCCGTCCTCCCGGTTCCCCTCCTGCCAGGGCACATCGTGCAGCAGCGTCTGGCCCTCCGGCAGGGGCGTGGTCTTCCCAAAGTCGATCATCCACACCTTGGCCTGGTCCTTCCTGTCGTGGATGAAGAGCAGGGAGCTGCCAATGACCTGGAGGGGCAGAGGAGAGGCTGCTCGCTGGAGCCCTGAGCCAGATGACCTGGGACCTGCCATTCTGCTCCCTCTTCAGCCAGGCAGCCAGGCTGGCTGGAGAGGACCACTCCTGGGCAGCGCCCACGGGACCCTGCGTGAGACCTGGGAGCAGCGGGGAGGGGCGTGGAACTGCAGACCAGCGCTGGCCGCCACACTCACCGCCGTTCTGGACCACAACCGCACGGGGGCCACGCCTTCCCTCCCGGGCTCGCTCTTCCCCAACACCCCGAGCCATAGCTCCGAAGAGGGGCCCGGAGACTCCAGGCCCTACTGCGGGGGTGAGGAAAGGACCCTGGCCCGGCAACACAAGCCCCTGTGGACTCTGGCTCCACAGGTCCAGCAGGGCCTCCTCGCCTGGCCCCAGGCCTTGTCCCACCATCCCCCTGGGGACAGCAAGCCCTCCCTCCACCCTGGGCAAGGGTAGAGTCTTCCACAGGAGCAGGAGATCCTTCTGTCAGGCACAGGGCAGCTCTGCCTGAAATGTGCCCAGCCTCAGCCTGGGGTCTAAGCTGTCAGGCAGCTTCCTGTCCTCCAGGGAGGTGGGCGGAAGCAAGAGGACTCTGCTGGGGGTACAAGGACACTCACCAGCAAGGAATAGAGGCCCCAGGAGCAGCAGGGGTCTGGGACCAAGCGGGAAAGGGCATTCGGAGGGCAACGGGACTAAAACAGATTCTGCAGTCAGAGTGAGACCAGCTGGACCCCTGGGGACCCAAGCACCGTCTGGGCACCCTGCCGGGGCCACCACACATAGTGGGCCAGGCAGGCCCTTGCAGAGAGGCAAGTGGGGAATGGAACCCCAGGTGAGGTCTTCGGTCTCCACCCAGGGAAGGGCCGGTGCTCGTAGGCATAGAGGTGTAGAGTGCTGTCCCCAGGACGCTCCTCCTCCCAGGTACCCAGGACTCTGTCTCCAGCTCCTCCTGTGAGTCTGCAGCCTTCTCCAGGAACAGCGTCAGGCTGAGGCTTTCTCCACTAGGGCACTCCAGGGACTGCACTCCCAGAGAGCTGCAAGTCTGCTGGAGCCTGGACCCACCTCACACGGTGTGGACCCTTCCAGGAGTGCATGTGCTAGGAGGCTGTAACTGTGTGTGTATGTGCGTGCGCGCGCACATGTGATGGATGTGCATCTGTGTGTGGTGCACACACACGGTGCTAGGAGCCCTGGACGGCCCCTGTTGGGCTCTTGTAAAGCGGACCTGTTGACCATTTCCAGAGCCTCCCCCAGGTGGCTCAGTCTCTGGAGCAATGTCCCTGAGGCGGCAGCAGATGGGAGGCCCAGCCCGGCTATCGAGTAGTGGCAGAGCCCTGCCAGCCTTGCTCCAGGCCTTCTCTGAGCCTCTCGGGGCAGCAGTAGGGCAGGTGGCCATTCCAGAATGCAGAGCACCTCTGCCCTGACTCCTGGCAGCGGGGAGGAAGCCCTGCCAACAGGTGTCCTGAACAAACAGATGCAGGGAGCAGAGCCGAGTCTCGACCCAGCTGCACTAAGACAGGGTTCCCTGGGACAGCCAAGGGCTGATCCTGGGCGGTGGCTCTGGTCACAGCCACCCTGAGCTACGGAGGCCTCTAGACTCGCTTGGCATGCAAGCTGTCTGCCGCCAGAGAGCAGAGGCACTGTGCCTACCTCATGGCACTTGAAGAAGGGAGAAACTTCTAGGGTGGTTCGAATGGCCTTCAGCCGGTCCCGGTAGGCGACCTGGAACAGAAAGATGAGCGAGCTGCACACACAGAGGGGGGAGGGGGGTTTTAAGCTCCACTGAGCCCCATTCAGAGGCACAAATGAGGTTCACTTATTCCACTTCTGCATCTACCCACAAGGAAACTGAGGCCCGAGAAGGTGAGGGTGGTTTGACCCCGCTCTGGGCCCCACCCTTTCTCCGTTCCACAGTCCTGAGAGCAGGAGGTGCAGGGGAGAGCAGCTCCAGAATGACACCCACTTGCCAGGAACCCCAGGAGGGCCAGCACCCTGGACCGTCCCAGCGAGGAGGCAGATCCAGGAGCAGCCACCCTGGCCTTGCTGACACCAGCGGCCTCTCCGCAGCGCCCCGCCAACTCCCACAGCATTCCCACCGGGCTCCGGGGGGCACCTGTCCTCCCCAGGGGCTGGCTCTGTGGGTCTCAGCACCCAGGCCCACAGAAAGCCGGAGGGACACACGACACCCAGAGCTCCTCCGATCCCTCGGCTCAGCCACAGCACAGGCTGACAGGGCCGGTTGGCAGCCCCAGGGTGCCTGGCAGCACGAATGAGCCCTTCTGGAAGCAACCCCTGGGGCAGCAATGCTGAGGCCCTGGGTCTCAGGGACCCAGGAGGCCTGGGGCACGCACCAGCAGGGGCTCTCGTGGGGGGTCCTGGGTCTACGTCCCAGTGCACGTGGTTCTCTGACTGTCACAGCTGCTTGTGCAGCATGACATGCCCGGGCCTGGGGCCACGCAGCAAGTGTGGAGGGAATCGCAGTGTGGTGCGCATGCCCCAGCCCAGGCTCATGGCCGACTGACGGGCCTGCGGGGATGCAGTGGGACGAGGCGCAGATGGCCTGGCGAGTCAGGCAGACTGGGTTGCAGAACCCAGCTCCGCCCTTGGCGGGTCTGTGTCCTCGACCTCCCGTTTCCCACCCGCATGGGCCCAGAGCCCACAGCAGAGGGCTACAAAGAGGGTGTGAGGGGCACCTGGCACAGCGCCCGGGGGCGGCAGGAGCTGCGTGCCCTGGCAGGGCCACTGTCCTAAGGGGTGGGATGCCGGGAAGGCTGCTGAGGGCCGGCCCGACTCACCAGGATGTTGCGGTTTCCTTTTGTGAACTCCCTGAAGGCCTCGGCGACCTGCTCCCTTGTCTTGGTCTTCTTGAAGTCGCGGTTCACAGAGCCGTCGTCTTTCTGCGGAGGGACAGTGCCCCCAGAGGGGTCGGCAGGGGTCGGCAGGTGGGGAGCCCCGTCCCCCCCGACAGCCTGGCCCGGCCTGGCCAGGGCAGTGCAGCGCAGTGCAGGACGAGGAGGTGGACGTGCCAGGCGCAGGTGGCTGTCCTGGGCCCGGAGAGCACACAGGGGTGGCCCAACATCCCAGGCAGAGGGCAGCAGGGCGGAGAACAGGGGAGTGTGGCCCCGGCCCCCACCCTGAGCACAGGCAGCAGGGGATGCCGCACTTTCTGCAGGGGCCACTGCTGGGCTGGGCTCCTGCTCCTGCTCCTGCTGTGCACTCCCGCCCATGGGCCCTCCGCCACGGGGTCAGCAGGCGACTACTGCTGTGCCCCGGGGTGCACGTAAGCCACCTGCATCCTGCTCAGTAATGGCCCCAAAGCAGGGTCAGGTCAAATAGAGGCCCTCAAGTGCTGCCTGGAAATGAGAAGTTGAATGTTCTCTACTTAACAAGGAAAGCAAAACATCCCGTGCTGAGGCTGCTAAAATCTATGGCAAAACACATGTACCCGTGAGTTGCCATGGAGGAGAAGGAAACTCCTGCTAGCTCTGCTTCATACCACAAGCTGCAGGATTTGCAGATTAAGGGTTACCACAGTGTGGGTGGAGGAGGGACAGGGCGTGCACAGCCTGTACTGTCGTCTGTGGCTTCAGGCACCCGATTCGGGGCTCGGGATCCACCTGGGCTCAGGGGAATACTGCACAGGGTTCCCTGAAGGCAGGTCTGATCCTGCCTCCCATCTCCATCCTGGTCCATGGCTCCCATTCCTGGTGTCCTGGGCCCGCACCTGGGCCCTGCTAAGCCAGGGGACCTGTTCTCTAGGGACACAGGGCAGGGGTGGCTCTGGAAGGAGCCTGGCACAGATGCCTGTCCATCCCAGGCTAAAGGCAGCCAGTGTCTCATCACAGCTCTGCCTTCAAAAGAAGGGTGGTCGCTGGGGAGACACTGCCACTAGAAGCAGCTGGCTCGAGATGCCATGGGAGGGAGGCTGGCGGGAGCCTCCTTTGCTTCAGCCGGGGAGATGGGTTCCTAGCTGCCCGCCCTCGACTCAGGGCTGGGCCCAGAGACAGGCAGCTCAAGACCAGACAGCGAGGGGAGACCCAGGGCCCCTGCTCTGAGGGAAGCGGCCTGACGCCTAGCCGAGGGCAGTCCCGCTGCACCCGGGTGGGGCCTGGGCCCGTCATCCCCCTGGGAGTCCCACCTTGATGCCCTCGATCCTGAAGCCAAGGGTGGCCGTGGAGCTGATGGTTTCCCTCCACTGCATGTAGCGTGGCTTGGTCACGGCCTGCTGGGCCCGCTCCTGCTCAGTGGGGGCCTCGGGGTCCACCTCGACCATTTTCTGGAACATGTCCTTCCGCAGGCTGGGCTTCTTCCGGGCCTTGCTGAGCTCCTCCTCCAGGTATGTCCTGGGGGCAGGCTGTGTGAGGCCCGGCCGCTGGCCGAGGCCCCGGGTCGGGTCAGTCTGCAGCCCCGGACAAGGCCCGCCCCTCAGGGACAGACTTCGGAAGGGACAGCCTTGAGGATCCAAGGCCATCCTGGAGCCCCGTGGCTGCTCCACGGAGACCCAGGGAGGCGGGCAGCAGAACGGCCCAAGGGCGGGTCAGACCCTTCTGTGCCCCTGCCCCAGCTCCCTGCTCAGATGTCTCAGGGTCTTTCTGAAGGGCAAGCCAGGAGGTGGCTCGAAAGTGCCACAGCACTGTGGGGAGAAGCAGCTCGGGGCTGGGGAGGCAAGCCTGGGGCTCTGGGGCTGCCCCTTCCTGAGGCCAGACCCTCTGAGAAAGCATCCCCCAGAGCGCATCCCTCTACCCTGCAGAGCACACGCGCAGGAGGGGGCTGGCTGAGCTGTGGAGGACCAAGGCCCTGGGGAAGCAACTGAGTCCCTGGGCTGTGGGTTGCTGTCCCTGGGCTGTGCCGCCTGCTCTCTGCCCCAGAGCCCCCGAAGCTCCCACCAGTGCTGCCCTGGTCTCCCCTCGACAGCCTGCTGCCACCGGGCCGCTGACATCAGCAGGGCTGTTGCAGGATGGGGAAGCGGTCTCCCTCTGCCCTGTGTGGGCGGGAGCTGCCCTTGGAGGCCGCCCCTCTGCCTTCTGGCCTCTCACACTTCCTGCCTGCTCCTAGGCCTTGTCACAATGCCGCCCACCACCCCTGCTCCCATCTGGTGGGATGGTACCGAGAATGATCTGAACAAAGACCTGCACCTCACAAAGGTAGGTTTTCAGAAACCACTGTTGTCGGTGCTATTTTCACCAACAAGGAAAAGGGAAGAAACGAAATCCCGGGTGTGACCTGGGCCTGGTGGTTTAGGACATTTCGGATGACAAGGACCTTGGGTGGAGGTCTTGAACTTTTGGGTGGGCACTAGCACACATGCAAAAGCATGCACGCACCTTACACACACACACACACACACACACACACACACACACACACAAACACACCACCACTGTGCATGCGAGGCCAGCTCAGTGGCCAGGCTGGCCGTGGATCCGTGCATGCAGTGGGGCCAGGGTGCCATGCTCAGTGCTCCCTCGAGTGCTCCCAGGCCTGCACGTGGCGCTGGCTGCACAGGGCCCTCAACAGTTCCTTCAACAGGAAGCAGACTTTGAAGTCAAATCCTTGTTCACAGGGCCTTTCTCCAAGAAGGGGCAGACTGTGGCCATCCACAGCAGCCCAAGACCGGGGCCCCTGGTTCAGGTGGTCGCCAACTCTCCATGGGAGTCCCAAACCCAGGAACAGCCCGGCAGCACACACACACGCTTGTACCACCCTCCGCTGCCAGGAGAGCGGCCCGTGACTCCTAGAAGTCAGCCGCGCCGGGCTGGGGTACAGCCGTGCAAAGCTGGAGCACAGCTTCACTTTGCTGCTGTTTGGCTGGGTGGCCCTGGCGACATCCATGGCGGTGTTGGAATCCTGCTCAAAACAGAGCCAACCTGCCTCCTGGGCAGCTGTGGGAGTGTGAGGAAAGCAGCACCCAGAGCACACAGGTGTCCTCGGGACTCATGTGCAGGGGGCCTGGCGCGGTGGCACAGGTTTGGGGGAGCCCCCCCCACGAGTGCTTCTCTTGCTGCCCCTGCCCTGCTGAACTGCTGGTCACCCAGGTCCTTCCCAAGAGCCTGGGGTTCCATGCCAGAGAAGCTGCCAAAGTAAGAGGACAGGGCAGCTTCGGGGATGGGTGGGGGAGCCTCCTGTTCCCTGCAGCCTCCTGGGGAGCAGGCAGGTGGGGGGGCAGCAGCAGGAGGCGGGAGTAACGCCCAGTCTGTCATGTAGGGCGCCCTCGTGTGGGCATCTGCACAGACACCACGTGGCCTGGCTGCTTCACGTTGCTGAGACGCAGTGCTCAACGGCCGCCACAGGCAGGACCAGCCCTCCACTGTCCAGGTTGCGAGAGAGGGGCGGCCTCCCGCCAAGCATGCGCGTCCTGCACCGGGCAGGGTTGGGGCACTTTGGGCACAGAAACAGGACTGTGCAGAAGAGCAGTGGCCGTGAGGTGGCTGGAGGGACGCTCTGCTTCCCCCGTTCCCTGTGGGGCCCCTATGGGGAAGTGGCCAGGCCAAGGACAGTGCAGGAGCAGGCACCAGGGTCCCCAAGCCCCATCCCTGCCCGGAGGCCAAGGGAGCTCCATGCAGCCAGCTGGCAGGGCCCGAGTTTGGGACAGGACTCCCAGGAGGGGTGAGGGGGACAGGAGGGAGCCTGACCACTCCTCTCCCGGTTTGTCTCTCGCACCCCGCTTTCTCAGTTTCCTGCGTGTTTCTAACACGACGAAACCACTACAAGCATCCCAGGCTTGGGCTCTGAGCTCATCTTCCTTGCCTGTGATTGGCAAGGAAGCCCGGGTCCACATCCAGCCTGGGCGCCTGCAGCCAGAGCCAGGCCCTGCAGGACGCGCACAGCCACAGGCGCTCGTCCTGGGAGCGGCCAGCCTGGTCGCACTGTCCCCCTGGGTGGAGCCACGCATGCGCTCCTGGGAAGGAATGGCCGAGGGGGACGGGCAGGGGCGCCCAGCTCAGGGCAGCCGGTCAGTGCACGCCGCCTCCTCCTGCCTCTTCCCTTTCTCTTTTTCAGCTCGTCTCGTCTCTCCTGGCACATGCCACGCTGAGCCCGAGCCCCTGGGTGGGGGGCCACAGCCCAGTGACCCTCGCAGCCTCAGCACAAGTGGCTCTGCCGCGGCTCTCTCCTCCCTCCTCACCTGCCCCCAGCCCGGCCCCTGAGAGGGCTGCTCTGTCCGCCCACCCCGGGGGGTCGCCGCGCCCAGCCCACTGGGGAGGGGCAAGGCCAGGCCCCCAGCCCGATGCTATGGGGCGGCGGGGTCCCGGTTGCCTCTGGGCGTCGGTGGCCCCTGAGGGGGGCCTCACCTGATGCCCATCTTGCAGTCCATCACGCAGGGCGAGTCAAAGTCGGCCAGCAGGTCGTCCATCTGGTTGTAGCGCTCGCCGTCCTTCACCACGTCCCCGTGATAGGCGGGCACGAAGGGCCGCAACACATCGGCCATCAGCCGGTCCAGGCAGCGCTGCTCCGACTCGCAGTGCTTCTTCAGGATGCGGCCATTGGCGGCGGCCTTGAAGCTCCCTGCGGGGCGGGGCGTGGGAGGTTGGAGGCTTTGGTGCCGCCCATTGGGGCCCGGCACCTGGCGGCACGGGCCTCGAGCTGCCGCAGAGCTGGCTAAGCTGGGCCTGAAGATGTGGCGGGGCCTGGCCGTGGGCAGCACCTCAAGGGGAGAAGTCTGAGTCCCGACCCTGCTCACTGAGGACCCCCGAGCCTCTCAGCCCCGCCCTCCTTATCCGGGGCGGGGGCAGCAGGGGGCTGCATGAGAAACCTGGCCCCTCCGTACTGCGCTGCCCGCCTGTCCCAGCTCCGCTTCTCTGGCAACGTGGGTGGCTCCCGGTCTCGGCAGAACTGGGTGCCAGGACGGGGGACAGAGAGAGCTTGGACTTGGGCCTCTGAGGCAGCAACTCCTTCTGGACCACACCCTCAGGGTGTCCGGCCACGGGCCCTGGGCTGGACCAATGAGGTGTCAGACAGTGCTGGCTCGCAACAACCCGAAGGCCAGTAAAGCCAGGAAGGCCCACCAGCAGCCGCTAACTACCCTTGCCAGAGGGTCCACCTGTGGGCCGGGTGACTCTGGAGCTTCGGCTTCAGCTGCCCCCCTCCCCGTCACTGGTGGGTGACAGGGCATTGCCCGGCGCCTCTCGCCATCCTGCAGCTGTGGGTGACTTGCCTGCATCCTCCACCAGCCGCAAGCTCCTTCGGCAGAGACTACGCTGCATTAAGGCTGTAACCCTAGGGCCATGGTGACGCAGGTGTACAGCAGGAGCTCAGGGAGGCCGTAAGCTTTGCCTCTTTGTCCAGGGTGACAAGTGGTGGGCAAACTAAAGACTGAGGACTTCATCTGTTTTACCGAGTAAAATTGGAAGAGAGCTTGAGAGAGAAAGAGAAAGATTGAAAGCGCTAGAGACAGTGAGAGGTACAGAGGGAGGGAGGATGTGTGGTGCAGCACAGGGCGGCCCGGCTCTAGAAAGGCCCCTCGCACGTCTGCGGGCCACCTGCAGGTGGCAGCCTCAGACTGGAAACTCGGAGAGAAGCCGAGCTGAGGCCCGCGCTGCAGGAGCACGGTCGGGACCCGCCCTTCCCGCCTCTGCAGTTGCCTCCCGAGAACCCCTCCCGAGAACCGGTCCCTGCTGGCCGTCTAGGAGTGCCACTACCTGCGTGTCCTGCCAGCTGGACCCAGGGGTACTTCTTCTTGAAGGACATGACAAAGGGAGACCAGTGCACCATGTGTTTTATTTTCCTCCATGATTTGCTCTGGAAACAAGCAAACAAAAAGCGCTAATTAGAAAGACTGCCACTAAGCTGCCACCACTTTCTGGTCAGGATGAACTCCGAGCACAGTAGCACAGTCTGTGGCCAGTGGCCCAGAGCCGCCCTGCGCATGGTGCCAGGCCCTGCGTGGGCTCTGAGGACCTTGCCACCAGAATCTGTGTGGCACCCAGTAGCTGTGTCGTCCCACGTGACAGAGGCTGGGCCAATGCTGGGGGCCTCAGGGAAGAAGGCCCCGCAGCTCCGGTGGGTAACAGCGGGACAGCGGGGGGCAAGGTACTCCCAATCTCTCGCTCCCTCGGGGGCTGTGGGACGGCCGACCCCCTTCAAGCAGACAGCAGCGGTGCCTCTGGGGGAGACTGGCGAGGCTGTTGCCCTGTCACTGCACAGTGTTTGCAGACAGGCGGTCACAGACACCTCCTGCCTGCAAGTGGCTTGAGGGGGGTTTCAAAGGGAGAACACCTCCCACCCTGGGCCTCAGGACAAGCAAAGAGCCCACAGCTGCCTTTGTCTTCCTTCTTAGGCTGAGCAGCCAGGCCCGCCAGTACCTGGTACCTGTCTGAGGAGGACGGGTCCTCGGAGCAGAGAGAACTAAGATTTACTGAGAACCTTTACTTTGTTTGCACCATCAATACACAACCGTTATTGCTATTTCCCCTTGGAGAGCCAGGGATGTAGCTCAGTGGTGCTGCCACCTGCCTCGCGAGGGCAAGGACCCAAGTTCCATCCCCAGGACCAAAAACCCAACTATTTCCCCTTGGCCCCGAGCATCCAAGATGGAAGGAGAAGGCTGGGAGATTCAAATCTTCATCTACATAATCCCAGGACTGAGGGAGGCTGAGGCCAGAGGGTCGCAGGTTTGAGTCCAACCTGGGCAATTTAAGACAGAAACCCTGTTTCAAAATAGAAATAAAAAAGGCCGGGGTTTAGCTTACTGCAAAGGAAAGAATTACCAAAAATAAAAAAGCAAACAAACAAACCTCCCTCCCTCCTCTCCCTGCAGCAGAAAACATTTCCATAGAAAAAGAGGCCCTGAGTTACTTTAGTAAGGCCGGGACAGGGAGGTGGCCAAGGGCCCAGAGGGAGGAGGAAGAGTGGGAAACAGTTCCGGAGCCCGACAGACAGCGGGACCAGGAGCAGCCAAGCAGAGAGCAAAGCACCCAGGCGGCTCTGTGCTGAGGAGCGGCCCCAAGGAGCCCCACAAGCAGCTCCCCACTCCCTGCCCGAGGCACCCAGTCCTGCCTGACAGAGAAAAGTCTGTGCACGCTGGGTGACAGCAGCCCCGCTGTCATCTCTGTTCGTCACCCAGCCTCCAAGCAACATCTGCCTAAGGAAAAGGCCCCTTCCTGCTGGCCTGCCAGCTGTCACCCCCAGCACTGTCCCGCTGCCCGGGCTCAGGCCGCTCCCAGCCTTCAGTGAGGCGGCAGACTCGAGGCCCGAGACAAAGGGTGACGCTGCTCCTAGCTCCTGCTGCGAGACCTCCAAGGACTGGGGGAGGCTGAGCAGGCCCAGAGGAAGGCGCAGTTGCCCCGCCCTGCAGGTCTCCCCCTGGAGCAGGGCAGCCAGAGGTGGGCAGTTCGCGCAGCGAGCTCCCTGGGAAGGCCAGGGAGGCGCTGCCCCTGCTGTGGCCCCACATCCACTATTTCACTTGGAGACATAGTGGCACAGGAGCACTCCGGGCAGAGGCTAAAGGGGACACCCTAAGGCAAATGCTGGGAGTGGCGCACAATGGTGCACAAAGGTGCTACAGCTCCTTGGGAGGCTGAGGCGGGAAGGTCACTTGGATCCAGGAGTTTGAGATGAACACAGCAAGACTTGACAACACAGCAAGACTCTGTCTCAAAAACAGTCACAACAAAAAAGAGAGAGACAGAGAGAGAGACAGGCACGGAGACCTGCTGGGAGGAAAGCAAGTTGAGGCTGCACTCAGTGAGGCCTGGGCCGGGGGTCTGACGTTGCCTCCGCACTGGCAAACACCCTGCCCTGTGGGCTCCCTTTCCTGGTCTGTCGGGTGGGTCACGTGGCCCCTTTCCTGGGAGACAGCTTTACAGCACCGTGGCCTTGGGCGCCTATGGCCGGGACTCCAGGAGGGACGCAGGTGTCTGAGCAAAGGCCCTGCCCCAGGAACTCCCCGTGGGGGGGCAGCTGTCCAGGGAGCCCAGGGACTCAGGGGCAGGACTCAGGCCGGGCAGGGACAGCATGGTGACACAGCCTTCCGACAGACATCTCTTCCAAGGCTGAAGACTCGGGGCCCAAACAGAAGGGCCCTCCAGGGAGGGAGTCCCCGACAGTTCAGGGGTCACGGGGCCTCCGCCCTGCTGGCTCCGGGGAGAAGGGTGCTCTTCCTGCCTCCTCCCTCTGGACGCAGTTCTCACCGAGGACGGGTCCCCCAAGGGCACGGCCACGAGCGTGCTTGCGCTGGGCTGCCCCGGTCGGGTCGGCGAGCACCTCCGGACAGTCCAGCGGGAGGGAGCTCCGCGCATGCGCGCCAGGACTCCCGCGCCCGGGACAGCACACAGGGCTTCCCGGGGGGCGAAATGGCAGCGCCAGGCAGTGCCGAGGCTGCTGCCAAACCCTGAACAGAAAAGGCGCTTTCCAGGGCCAGGGAGCAGGCCGACGGAGCACGCAGTGAGACTCACCCTCCTGCCTCCGGTGGACGCTGCCGTCCAGGCAGGGGTGAGGCTGCTGGGTGGACAGGCTTCTCTGCAGGTCTCACCAAGGGAGCCACAGGCCTCAGAAGCAGACTCCGGCCCCTTGCCCAGCTCAGACAGCAGGGTGGAATTCTACCCTGGGGCTGGATCGCACTCAGCCCGGCCCTCTGGGGGAAGTCTGCACTCACTGTGGCACTGGGGGCCGGGTCTGATGCTGGCTGCTTCTCCAGCAGAATCAGACTACATTGCAGGCCTCCAGCTTCTCCAGGGGAGCAACGGGCAACACAACAGCGGCCTCCCACGCCTTGGATGTGTGGCCGAGGGCGCCTGGGCACCTCCTGATCTCACTGCCCTGTTCCTGCATCACTGCCCAAGCACCAGGGTACCTGTGGACCTTTCCCAGGCAGGACAGGTCTCTTCTGGGCCCTGGGTCCTCCTGTGTGAACCTGAGGCTGTCAGCCAGCTGACGCCAGCCAGCCCTGAGGGGACCTGGTACGGCACAAGCAGACCTGGTCCGAGGATCTGGGAATGGACTGGTAGTCATCCTACGTCTGCCAGCACTCGGGGCAGGGGACTCCTGCTGGCTGGCAGGGCTTTCGTCACTCCCCAGGAGATGGGGGTTCACTTCCACAGACAGCAAACACACAGGGCCGGGGTGTGCCTTCAGTTCTAACTTGCTATGCGACAGGTACTGTCGCCAGGGGCATAAGGCCTTGTTCTGACCTTCACAACAACTAACTCCATTTAGGAGATGAAGAACCAGGCTCAGCGAGCTCCTTCCCGTTCTCTGCCCCGAGAGCAGGCACCAGCTCACTGGGACTCTCCCAACTCACCAACTCCTGCCTGTCAGCAGCTAGGTATGGGTTCCTTCCAGCCCTGAGACAGTGGGTGAGGGGCAACAGCCAGGAGACTGGGCAGGAGGGACAAGAGGAGATCCTTCCAAGGCAGTTAGTTCCCTGGGGCATCCGGGGTGCTGGCACAGGGCAGTATTGCGGCTGTTCTGTTAGCAGAGGAGCCCGCAGCCTTGGAAGAAGCTGCTATGAACATGGTGGAATTCTGGAATTGTGACAGTCATGGGATGCTCATCAGGAAGGAAAGGCCCAGCAAAGCTGCTGAGCCCACTGGGCAGGAAGAGGACACAAGGAGAGCTGGAGAGTCACGTGGACATAGCTTCCAGTGTATTCTGCAGCAGATGGTAAAACCAGCCAATGCTCAGGCAGGGGTCTTCCAGGAGGTCTTGGATTTAAGAGCTTAGATTGATGCTACCAATCTCTGAGAATTAATGCCTCCTGGTTCAGCAAGCCTGGCCTGGCTTTGCTGTGTGTTCACCCTCAGGCAGGCAGTGCCTTCTGGGGGCATTTGTCACCCAGCCTGTTGTAGCCCTGAGCTTGTGCTGAAAGAGGCAGGGTCCCATGGTAACTTCTCACTGTGCAGGACTCACTCGGATAAGTCTAGAAAGAAAGCATCAGAGGGCTGGGGATTTGGCTCAGTGGTTCTGCCACCTGCCTTGCAAGCACAAGGTCCCGAATTCGATCCCTGGTACCAAAAAAAAAAGCAAGCATCAGAGACCAGCCTGGGGGTGGCGCTGGGGACCCAGCCCAGAGGCACAGTGCTTGCCTACTGGGTACACACCTCTGGGTTCACTCCTCAGTATGCGAAAAAAGTCCTGTTTGGGGGGCCTTTGTCCCTTGCACATGACTCCAAGCTACTAAAAGATTCAGAGACGTTGCAGAGCAGTTTGTAGTGGCAGGAAAAAAACCTAACAAAACCGCAACCCTCCTCACGCTTGGGATGGCGGGGGGGGGGGGTTGAGAAGCAGGACTGCCCTGTAGCACTGCCACTGCCCTGGCTGCAGAGCCTGGAAGAAGCAAACCCTCAGCTGGGGACGCTGGGGCACGGCCATCTCCATCTCATCTCCCCTCTTTTCCCTTTCCCAAGAACTCGTTCCAAGAGCAGATGTGAACCTGCTGGGAGAGGCTGGTGCCTCAGTGGCTGCTGCCCCTCAGACCAAAACTGCGGCACCTTCCTGGGCCTGCCCAGGCCCTCAGTGCAGGGTGGAAGTGCCCACTGTCCAGTGGGTGCCTGAGCCCAGACTGAGCTCACAGGCGTGGCAGGGAAGCCTGGGCAGTCTGGGGTTTATCTAGAGCTCACGCTGAGCCTCCACTCATGCCGATGGTTCCCGGGCACGTCTTGGTCAGGCCCCTTCCCCCACGGGCACCCCAGGCTTGCTGCAGGGAAGTGCTGTCTGAAACCCTGAGGCACCTCCAGCCTGGCCTGTCTCCTGCAAAGAGGCCAAAGGCGGGGTGGGGGAGAAGGCAGGGGCGCAGAGCACAGGCTGCAGGGGAGAGGGGCTTTGGGCCGCCCCACTTACAAACAGCTTTTGCTGCCATTAGGGTTGGCTACATATGTTCCAAAATGACCAGGAGGGGCCTCTCGTCCACAACGCAGCAGCGTCCAGGTGGGGAGGGCAGGGCCTGTCAACTTGCTGTGCCAGTACCAGTCTCGTGGGCACCAGGGCGCTGGCCCCGTGTTCAGTGGGGGCCGGTGCCCTGCCCAGGGGCTCCCAGTGCTGGAGGAGGAGGGTCTGAGTTTGCATCCGCCTGTGATCTGGGGGTGGGGTCAGGGCTCCGGCCCAGCCAGCCAGGCCTGCAGGCTGAGCCGTGGCTCGAGCAGGCTGCCAGAAGCAGGGAGCCCAAACCCAGCAGGGTTGAGCTTGCCAGTGGGGCCTGGGTGGAAGCCCTTGGGGAAAGCCGCAGATCCAGGTGGCAGCGGCCTGCTCACTTCCCAAGGCTCCACGCAGCCCAGTTCAGAGAAGCAGGCCTCCCGCACACAGCTGCTCACAGCCCAGAGGCTGTCTTGAGGAGGCTGAGCACAGGTCTGTCCCGGACTTAAACAGAACCTTGGCTCTGCCTCCTCTGAGGCTGGACGCTGACCTCCAGGTGCTCACCTGGGCACACGGCACCCTGGGCAGGCACGGGGGAACCCAACGGGGTCACATGCACACGAGGGGCTCCACGCACCACCCGAGGAAGGCAGCCCTTACACGATCACTTGGGTTTTGATGTCTGTGTATCTTCTTTCCCTCTGAGGCACGGCGGCCTGGCGAGAATCCAGCTGGGCACTTCCAGAGGGCCAGGCCGAGGCCAGGCAGCACTCGGATGAGCTCACCATATGATTAATCACCTACAGAGCTTCCCCCATGCTCACAGCTCGGGGAACTCCCAGGGCGGGTCCCCAAGCCCTTGGGGCCCAGGAGTCCGGGTCCCTCCGGCTTGGGTCAGTGACCTGCAGAACAGATGAAGAGCGGAGTCCAAATCTCCTGTTCCACGCACTCAGGACTCTGCTAGACACTACCAACAGGCAGGACTTTGGGGGTCAGCAGTGTGCATGCTCCACAAATCTCACTTCAGGAGGGTTTACATGCTCAGCCCCCTCCTGCCTAACCTGTCCTCCAGCGGGCTATTTATCTAGCGCTTTCCCTTCTATTTAAACAGTCTGACAATTTGACTAAATTATTTTTAGATAATTATAAAGAAACAACCTCCATTTTTTACAGAGAAGAGATGAGGCGAAATCTCAAAAGTATCAGGAAAGGGAAATAATCTCTGTAACCTGCGACTTTGAAAACTATGCCAGACTGACTCTTACTATGCATGCATGCATGCATGAGGGTGTGCGCGTGTAGGAAGCAATCACATGTTTGATGCCCAGCATATTGACAGGTACTATGCTAACAGCTCATGGACTCCTCATAGCATAGATGCAATTATTTCCGGTTTACAAATGATGAAACACATTCAGAGAGATATCATGCAACTTGGCCACGGTCACACAGCTCCCAGGTTCATACCACTTAATTCTGAGGATTTTGTTTTCAGCCAGCAGACACCTGGGCCCTGCCATCTCTGCCCACCCCGGACTCCCTGCTCTTCCCCAGTCCCCTCGAGTGTGTCCCACACGCCCTTCCCTGGCCAGCACTTGGGGAGGCAGTGAACAAAGCACTGAAAGTGGCGGAAGGAGGGTTCGTTCCAGCTCAAAGCTTCGGTTCTGCTCTTGCAAAAATCTGAGTGAAAGTCCTTCAGCTTTCTGTGTTTGGAAGAAGACCCGGTTTCTTCTTCCTCCTTTTGATTTCTGAGGGAGAGCAGTCAGGGTTTCGCTAGCGATCAGGCAGCCTTTTTGGGGAGGGCCTCGTGCTTCTCCCAGGCTCCACAGCCCATGGAGCTGTTCCCCGGCAGGCTGGGGCGGCAGTGACGCAGCAGGGTGTGGGCTGAGGCAGGTAGGGCTGGCTCCACGCTCCCGGGCCCTGTTCCCGGCTCTCCTAGGCGGTGGCCAGAAGCCAACCCTGCCGCTGCCGAAGGAGCTGGGGCGGGCTTTCAAAACCAAGACACCAGGAGTGGAAAAAGAAGCTGCAGGACTTGGCAGGGCAGGTAGCTTGGACTAAAAATAGAAGTCTGGGTTTAACACGAACCGCCACCCACGACCCCGGCCAAGTGTACAGCATGGGATGACCTGACTAGGGTTTCGTTTCATTCCATACTGGGGTGGTCTGCAGACTGGTTCAGAGTTGCTGACGGGCAGGGGTCTCTTCTCACCTATTCCTGACCCCCCACACACAGCCGATGCAGGGGGATCAAGTGAGGCTGCAGGAGCATGAAGCACAGGCTGAGTAGGCCTTGTTGAAAGGTTGGCGACCAGAAGTGTTTCGAAGACTGGGAGATGTGCACATACCCAGTGAGGTATCTGGGGCTAAGACTCACGTCTAAATGTGGAATTCTACTTGTGTTTTACGTGTACCTTATACACATAACCCTAAGGGAATTTTATACAAGGCATTTAGTGTGCTTTGTTTTGACAGTGACCTACTGTGAAAGGTGAAGTTTGTGAAATTTTCCACTCAGGGCATCACATGGGCATTTAAAAACGCTGCCAATGACTCTGGAACATTTCAGACAGGATTTCTGGATGCAGGATGCTCCACGGTATCACCTCTTTCAAAACAGATGCAGGTCTGGGGTGAAGAGAGCGAGGGCAGGAGTCCTCACCGGCTCCTGCAGGCCAGAGTCCCGGGCTGCTGCAGGAATCGAGACCAGGCTGGCTCTGTGCGTGCACAAGGTGACCTCTCTGTCCTCTCTCTGCCTTGTAGCTGCAGCAGCCAGGGTGGGTATGGAGCTGGTCAGGCCAGGGGCTGGAGCTGCTAAACTGGTGGGGAGGCCCAGTGCAACATGCCAGCCTGGCTGTGGATGCCCAGCCAGAGCCAGGAAAGCCCTGAGTGGCTGCCCAGCTGTCCCATCCTGATTAGCTGAGTTCTTCCTGTGGTAAATCAAGGCCCAGTTTCTAGGCCAAGAGCAGCACCAGGCTGGCACCCGGGGTCCTCCAGTATGGCCACAATCACTTCTCTGCCATCATCCAGAAGCTCTGCTGCAGAGCCTGCTGAGGCCCCGCCGGTGAGAGCAGGGCTGTCCCTGCAGTGTCCACTACCCCACTGCCCAGTGCTCCCAGCCACCTGAAGCAGGGGAAAGGATGCACCGAGGACACCCTGGACCCTCACTCTCAGCGGCCCCCAAGATCCACCTGCCTCCTGGGGCTCTGCCTCGCAGGTGCTCCCTGTCCTCCCTGTCCTCCCCTGGGTATCCTCCTCCTGCCCCTCCCTCCAGCTGAACCTCCAGTATCTGCTAGCTGGCACTGGTACTCTGTGAGGCCTCATGGGCTACCCCAGACCTCCACAGTGCCCTGAAGCTCTGCCCTGGAGCACATGGTGACTCTTGCACACCATGCCACATCTCCTAGGGGTGGGAAGGCTCCTGGAGAGCTGGGAACCTGTCCTTGGCTTTGCTGCCCCAGACGGGACACCCAGCGGAAGTAGAGCACTACTGGCTAAGAAGGTTAATTCCACAGGTCCGACACACAGGAAGGGCTCGGTCTACAAGAGGACACACACCTAAATGGAGGCTCCTGCTGCCTTCTGCTCACCTACTCCTGCCTGGAGTTTTCCAAAGATGTCTCCAGGCAGCCAGAGGGCTGTGCCTGCACAGATTCCCACTGGGCCTGCCTGGATCCTTCCCACACCCTGCACTCCCCCAGGAGAGCGGCAGCCAGGCCGGCCTGGGAGCTGTGACAAAGGAGGCTTCAAACCAGTCTCTGCCTCAGGATGGTCAAGCCCGCTTGCTTGCCTCCTTCCCGTCCCTTGCCCTGGAATGTCCTCTCTGGCAGCTACCACGTGGGGCCAGGGTGCTGGGGACGCCAGCAAGGAAGGCTCCTCCACTCCAGCCTGCTGCTTCCGATCCGCCTCCTGCCCTGTGCTCGCCCTCCAGAGCTGGCAGCAGAGGGGCCCAAAGTCTGGCCAAACCAGGCTTTTTCTGGTTACCCAAGAACCGAGGTGTCCCTCACCCAACATGGAAATGTTCCTAACCTTCCCTACCAGGGAGGGCGCAGCAGAAGCCAGGTCTCCGGCTGGAAGGTCGCACAGCAGGCTCTTCCCTCCTCCGCCCTCCTGGAGTCCACACGCTTAGGAACTAAAAATAACGAGGGTCAGGGACAGAGGGGAGGCACAGGAAACCTCGTGCGGTGCAGCTGCAGGTCTGCTGCAGGCCAGCACCACCACAGACCAGGGTCTGCTCGGGCCTCAAAGGCTGCCCCAGGGGCTGGGGGGAATGACAATGGGCGGAAAAGGGGAGCTGCTGAGGGCCCAAGGGGTGGCGCTGGCTGCAACTTCCTGGTGGATAAGCTCAGAGGACGTGGGGCTCGGCCTTTCCTCTGGGAAAGGGCGGCGGGCTCTGCCCAGCCCTGGAGGGCACCCCTGCAGCATGCACAGAGCCCGCCCTCCCTTCAGCTTGTCCACTGTCCACTCCTCCCCAGAGATTTTATTTTTACTTTGGTAAATGCAAAAAAAGAAAAAGGGCTAAACTACAGAGGGTGGAAATTTACTGAGGCTGCTCCTGGTCAGCAGACAATTAATGGTGAAGTTTTGGGGGTGCTGGCCACCCCGGGGTCCCTCTGGCCCGATTTCAGAGGGGCCCACCCCAACATACCTCCGCAGGGACAGTTGCTGGGGCAGGAGGTGCTGGGTCCTCCTGCCTCAGCTGGTAAGGATTGGAGCACAGCTGGGCACACGGGCTGTCCTGGGCAGTCACGTCCCAGAACAGAACCAGCACCAAGCAGAGCCAGACACAGTCACCTGATAGGCATTCGGTGCATGTGAGTGTCCCGGCCCACTACAGAGGCAATCTCGACACCCCACTGCACAAGATGGGACCACTGAGGCACAGAGGCGAACATGCCCATGGTTCTGCAGTCGGCTAGCAGGCAGGCTGGCTCCAGGCTCCAAGCTCTGCACGGCTGCCTCATTTGTGAACTTTATAGTCAAACAAACTCAGGTTCAGACCCTGCTATTTCTGGCCGGCAGGCAGTATTACACAAGGTGCTAAATCTGTGGGCCTCAGCTCCTCTGTTTCTGGGGAGTGGGACCCCACCATCGTTCGAGGCTCCCTTCAGAATGAAATGGAACCTCATGTGCAAGGTCTGCTACACCGACCGGACCAGAGCACCCAAACTCGCACTTCCGTGGGGCTTTGCACTCCACAGGGCTGGGCCCTTGCGGGGTGGGGGTGCCGTGGACACACAGCAGGCCTCCTCATGCCTCCTCCACCTCACCCCACCACAGGGAGAGGCCCTAACACTCCTGTTCCCTGAAGTCCACGATGCCCAGGTGCCACACTGGAGAGGCGTGTAGAATGAATGCATGAATGACTGGGGAGCTCTACTTGCTCCTGGGAGACAGGATGCGGGCCTGGGGGCGGGGCGGGGCAGACACGAGGAAACACTGTTACAGCTTGTGGGACGAAGACGGTGAAAAAGCCAGGAATCTGAAAGGAAGTCTTCCCGTTTTAGACGCCAAAGGGTCAAATGTCACCTTCGCTGTCCCGGCTGACACAGGCACAGCCCTGCTGAAGAAAGTGTGTTTCTGAGCTTTCAGCAATTCAGTGTTCTGGGTGTGCCCCCAGGGAGCCCCGAGAGGCAAAACCCCTCAGGGTACAGATGCACAGCGCCCCCGGGTCAGCCGCACGCAGCAGGAGGAGGGACCAGAGCGGTGCTGCAGGAGAAGTGGCGAAGGGGACTGCCCGGACCAGCTCCGGGCTGGATTTGTGGGAAACTCCCACCCAAGGAATTTCTCACAAGGAAACTTTTCAAGAAGGCCCCGACTGCCACACAAGAGCTAATAAGCAGCATCAAGTATTTGCTATATTTAGAAACTTTTTTTCCAAGCACGATACACTGGTCCAATTCATATTTCTGAGATAACACTGATCTGCCTGTGGCTGACTGGCGCGCAGGACAAGCGGTGCAGACTCGCAGAGAACAGAGCCCTGCTCCGCGGAGGCTGCTGCTCACGCCAAACTGCTCTGAGCCCCGTCCCGCCCCTGGCCGGCAGTGCAGCCGGGTTCGGTCTCAGCCCAGCACCGTGCACCCGTGCAGGGCTGGAGCGTGGGGAACGTGTTGCTGAAAAGGCGCACGGTGAACCCCAACAGTGAGCAACTGACGTGGCCCCGGTCAGCGCGATGTCGGCGTGGGCAGGTGCGACTTCCATGAACAGACCGATCACCACCACCCCGCTCGCATCTGTCCACCCGGCCGCGAGGCCCACGAGGGTGGCTGCACGCAGAAGCAGGAGGCCTCCCCAGCGTCGGCCCCAGGGGCAGGGCTGGGTCCTCCCGGCTGGAGGGAGCAGGGCACCCCGGTCTGGTGTGAGGCCACACAGAGAGGGTCGATACAGACAGAAGAGATTCTCACAAAGCTAAGGCGCAGCTCTTCTGTTAGAGATGGGCGGGGAAGGGCTCTACTCCTGGTCCTCCCTGTCCCCCTCAGACAGGGAAGCAAAGCCCAAAGTCCAGCAGCAACCTTTGCACCTGCTGGCCTGTTTGCTGCCGGAAGGGTCTTCAAGCATGATCCCCACAAAAGTCACTCTCTCCTGTGCACGGCTAACCAAGGCCCTGGGTCTCTCAGACCATTTTGTCTCCTTCCTATTGAGCAACAGAAATGAGCAAAGAACAAAAATGTGTCATCCGAGAAGCATCCCTGGGATGGCAGGGACCAGGCATGGGCTGTGACCTCTACGAGCCCTCCCAGCAGGAACCTGAACGCAGGTCCCTGCAGAGTGGAGTCAGGCCTCCCCGGCTCAGCACCCACCCCCAGCTCAGGAGGCAGGAACTGAGTGGGTCCCTGGGAGACAGTGGACACGCGAGGCATGGCCAGCGGCTACCTGCTGGCAGTCAGACCGCTGCGCTGGAGCTGTGCGCTGGGGGAACTCAGTGTCCAAGACACCACCCGGGGAGCAGGACTCCGGGCGCTCACGGTGAGAGGTCTCACAAGCTCAGCCCCGGGAGGTCTCCGGGGAGAGCCCACACTTAGGAACTGGAACATCACCTCCAGGGAACAGCGCGGCTGGTGGATTTATTCCCCCATTCCACTCTCGGTGCTATTATTAGCACACATCTGTATCTGAGTGCAGTCACCAAGGAAAAACCCAACTGGAGAAAAATGTGCTCATGCAGTCATCATTTCAATCTTTGGAAATGGAAGCGGGTCAATAAACTGCCAAAGAACTCCAGAAGTCAGGAAACCAAGGAGGAAAATGGAAAGTATTTGTCCTGGGAATGCAGGCAGCTGAGCTACATACAGAGCATTGGGCCAGCAGGATGCAAAGGGACCAGAGGCTCCTGAAATTGTTTGCTCTCCCCTCTCCCTCCCCTCAGAGGACGGGCAGCCAGGAAGGGCCCTATGCTCGTTCGGAAAGCCAGTTAGTGACAGTGGCCAGAGGGGCAGAGCTTGGCACTGGTATCTAGCAGGCTCACTTTGTTCAGCTATAGTTTTTTTCTAAGTTAGTTATTAACCTTTAAAAATAAAGTTTCACACAAAAATGCACATTTCTAACATCTCTGAAATATGGGTCTGCAGTGGCCCTGGGTTGGGACTGAGTACTAGCACCGTATGGTGGGCCTTCCTTTCCCCTGCTTGTACCTACCTGGCCCCCGGCGCCATCAGACTTAGCCGCTGCATTTAGATAAAGAAGAAAGGACCGAGGACAGGCACAGACCTGGGCTGGGCCTGCTCACTGCCCACGTCCTGTGGCCAAGTCGCCTGCTTCGTCCACGTCCACATCCAGCAGATTTGAAGCCCCCGACTCCACCAGCCCCACAGCTCCCTCCATGCCTGACCCCAGCACCCCGTGTCTCCTGGGAGCGTGGTCACCGGCCCTGCCTGCCTGCCCCCACCATGTGCTCTTCACTCTCCAGCCCTGAGGATTTTTCTAAAATGTAAATCCAACCTGCCGCCAATCCCACCAGGGCCCCGGGACTTCTCGAAGCCACACTTTCCAGAGGCCCCACCAGTGCAGGGAGCTGTCTGCGTTTGCCAAGCTTCTGCCCCTCAGCCTCTGGCCGGAACACCTGCTGTCTCATCTGCCTGGAGAAGGTCATTCGAGCTCGGTCATCAGCGGCAGAGTGGGCCCTGACAGACTCAGCCACCAGGTTTCACAAGCAAGTTCATGGGATTCGACAGTGGGCTCACCTTGGGCGGCTGTCCCCCTAGATCCTGTGCTTAGATTACACGTCCCTGAGCTGGAAGCCCACAGCAGACAGCAAGGGCAGATCCTGGAGCTGCACAGCTCCACCCTGCCAGGCCAGGCAAACACGTGGGACTTCGCTGCTGCAAACTTTTCAGCAGCAGGGACATTAAAAATCCTGATGAAGGACAAGGCCGGTGTCGCAACTTCTAGAATTCACTGTGACATGGGGTCTTTGTGAATTTCTGCTGAATTTTCTTTATTGCTTATGATTTTCCTTATTTATTTCTATATCTGTTGTTTCAAGTGAAAGAAGCTTCAAAATGAAAGTGAACAGAAGTGATCCAAGAGAAGAGAAAGGACAGGTGCACCAGGCTCCGTCTACTGACGCAGTGACCCCACCCAGAAGGGAGGGGCTGGGCTCTCTCCCGGGACGGCAAATTAACAAAGACAGGAACAGAAACTGAAGTATTCTTAATACTGCTACTGATCAATATATATGTGTAATTCTCCCTTTTTCCAAAATAAGCATAATGTCGTTTGCAAGTAATAAACCCAATGCTAACCCTTCCTTTTCTGATATGATCGATCATATACAAAAAATTCAATAATGGAAGTTTCCCTTTCTGCAATTCTTTTCTATTACTTTTACTTGTTTTATTTCTTCATTAGTTACTGAAAATAATTTCATCATTATAGAACAGGTAAGTGTTAAAAACATCACCTCCTTCTGGTGCCAAATATGCCAGACACTCCCTGGTTTAGATTTCTGAGAAGACAGGGGAGGTCTGCGGGATAACTAAGCCAAGGTCCCCAAAGGCCCTGATGTCAGGCCACGACTCTGGACTGCCGTCTCTAGGTGAATGACAGACAATTATCAAGAACTGACTATCCAAACTGGAAAACTTCTTAAGTATCAAAAAGAAGGCAACCAACAAATGACAGTAAAAGTCAAATAAACTGGAGACAAATCTTTATAAAATGCAAATAGTTGAAAGGTTAATCGATGTGTGATGCCAATAAATAACCTGACAACCTTTGTATAATTCAACACAAATACAATGAAAATAACAATATACTGTCTGCCTATTACATCAGCAAAAAATAGAAAAAGACGAAAAACCAGTGCTGGTGAGGAAACGGGTGGCACGCAGGCCAGTCTGCTGCTGGGCACGTCCCGGATGACAGGCGATCTTTTGGGAAAACAGCCCAGGAATATGTTTCGAGGGTCATAAAAATGGCTCCATCTCTCTACCTTGCATTTTACTTACTTTACTTCTGGAAATCTACTTAAGGAAACACTCTAAAACATGGAAAAAGTTACAAGCACAAAAATGTAATTGAGCCATTGTTTCTAATAACAATAGCACTGAAAATAGCTCAACAGGGCCAGGGTCAGTGGCTCCCCCGCCTGCCTTGCAAGCTCGAGGTCCCAAGTTCGATCCCTGGTACAAAAAGAAAAAAAGCTCAGCATCCAACAATGGGGAATGATTAAATAAATTTTGGGTACATCCTTGGGTTTGATTATTAAGTCATTAACTATAAAAATTAGAAAGAAACGTGGAAATTTTTCGTATAAAATGAAGGGGGAAAAGAAAGGCTATAAACAATGTATGTACTTGTTTTTTATTGCTTTTTTTGCGTAGGATTGAACCAGGGACTCACATGTTAGACAAGCGTTCTGCCAGTTACACCTCCAAGCCCCAAAATGTACATACTAAAGGTTGAGATGAAATATAGCAGTTTACTGTTACATTAGTAGGCATTTCTGCACATTAACTTTATAATGATCTCAATAAATGATTTAGCCCTTTGCTCTTATTTCCATATATTATACTCTATTGTACTGCATGCATATTAAGTATCCTCAAATCCATTCTGAACAATGTGGAATGCTGTCAACCAATTAATAACAATACCAGCATATTTAGTTATGATGGTAGGATTAAGATAATATGTTCTTTTCATTTTCACAATTTCTGTACTGTGGTTAGCTTGCTTTCCTAATTTAAAAAATATACAGATAATCAAATGAGTAGGCAACACGAAAAAACTGCAGCCCTGTCTCACCCACTCCTGCAGTGTTTCTTTCTGTTTGTGATCTGAGAACACAGCTTGCTTCTGAAGGTCCCTTCCCTTGAGAGAGAGAAACAGAACTTCCTTCCTTGTGTATGGGCCGCAAGGCCAAGAGCAAAGAAGTGTTCCCTTGCTGTGTGAAGACCCCGTGCAACTCGAGGCTCAGAAACTTCGATGAAAGGCCCTTCTGAAGACAGAGCTAGGACTGTGTGGCAGAGGGGCCTTCCCCAAATTCAAAGAGCACGAGAGCAGGCGTGAGGAAGATCGCTGTCCGCAAAGGACTGATCACACCAGGGAGCACCCAGGGACCAGGGACCAGGGCCTATGCTGCACAGGGTGCTGGCCTGGGAAACTTAGCAAGACCCTGTCTCAAAATAAAGGGCTGAGGATGCGGCTCAGTGTGAAAGCCTTGAGTTCAACTCCCAGCACTCGATTCCTTCGCTGACCCGTTCACTCGCTGTTGCACCGATGTTGGGAGATGCTTACTGCTCAGGGTCAAGGGTTTCCCAGGGAGCACAAGGTCCCCACCACTGGAGCAGCCCGCATTCCAAGTAGAGGGAGGAGGTGATGAATAAATAATATAGGAGTCAGGTGGTGACGGGCACTTAGGGACAAGGCCAAGAGAGAAAGGGAGTGGCTCTCAGCTGGGCCTGATCTTCGGGCGTGGGCTGAGGCAGATCCCAGTGAAGGGAAGGCACTGCAGGCGGAGCAACAGCGAAGCACAAGGCCTCAGGTGGGCCTGGTTCAAGGGCCAGCAGAACAGAGGCCAGAATGGAGCGTGCAAGGGGAGAGCAGAGCAGAAGCAGGGCAGCCCCATAGGACTCCTCAGGCCGAGCTGAGGATCTGGGGTTCTGAGGTGTCATAATCCGGCTTATGTTCTCAAGGGATCACTGCCCGTGTGTGGAAACAGAAGCAGGTGAGGAAGGGCAAACACAACAGAAATCAGGTTCCAGGACACTGCAGCTGTCCAGGCGAGAGAGAAGGTAGAGTTCTAAAGACCCTGTGCTGTAGCCTGGAGGTGTCCTTTTGTGAGCGGCATGGCTCCTTCCCAGTCCTGCTCCAATCTGGAGGTGATCTGCACTGAAAGAGGGTGCCCTCCAGAGGTTGAGGCATGGCTGATTCCAGGGAAGGGCTCTTATTGCCAGAGAAAAAAGGTCTGTCCATGCACAGGGCAGGGAGGAGCTGCCAGGCATTTGGGGAAGAAATCTATGTGCTACGTGGCAGGAGGCGGTATCACTGCACAAATCCCAGCTTTGCTCAGGTGCGTGGTCATCTCACCACCTCTACACTGCAGCTCCCAACATAGGCAGAGGCTTGGTCAGAAAAGCCAGCCCAGGTAGGGAGCCTGCCATGGCTTCTGTACCCCAACTTTAGTAATGAAACACAAAACCTGCACACCCAGCACGATGGCCCTTCCCAGAGAGGATCCTGTTTGTACCAAGTGGTGAGGATGTCTTAAATTTACCACTGCATGACAAGGACCCTCTTCTAGATATTCCCACTCCGGAGACACACTGTACAAACTGAGCCAACACAGGTTCTGTCTTGCTCAGGGTGGGGGCTGTAAGAAAAGCTAAAACAGGGGCCTTGGCTGGTCTAGAGCAGTGGTGGCAAAACTATGGCACACACATTATTTGTTTTTATTTTAAGACAAAAGATGTTGATGTATGAGTTGCTCTTTATAAACTCAAACTTCAGTATTCTGGTTTCAATGCAGTGTTGGCACTTTGTGACAAGTAAGTATGGGCACTCGTCTCTGAAAGGTTCACCATCACTGGTCCAAAGACAATCGCAGCAACCAGGTAACCAGTACCAGAAACTAGCCCAGCCAAAAACTAACCTGTAGTCAAAGTAGTGACAATGAGAAACTTTCTAGTGCTGAGGTGTTTCTGGAAAAAGAAAATGGACCATGTCTGTGTCTATGATCGCACCAATAGAGAGCCTTTGATATTTTCTAATGTATGGAAATCTTTGATAGGCCTTCTGAAGCCTCTCGATACAGTATTGATACAGACATACAGTGCAGACGTATATAGATACATGCTGTAGACTTAGATACTGTGTGGACATTGATACATATATACCTAGTATATACTAGATGCATGTTACGTTTTTCACATTTCTTGGCCTCTCGGCTTTATTATCTATCTTCACAAAGTAGGAAACACAACGAGTCTGTTTGCAGTGTAAGTCTCTATATTGGGACCATCTTGCAACTCCATCAGAGAGCTGCAGGAAGCTGCCCCTTATTCGGCTGAGAGATCTCTACCAGATAGGCTCAGTGGCCCACTCTCTCATTGTTCTACGGAATAATGCACAAAGGTTATGCACAAACACACAAAGGGCAGCTTGACTTGTTTCCCTTTTTTGGCTCTGTCACAGCCTGGTGGGGGGACAGGACAGGGGACAGAGCAGGGTGGCTTTCATAGCCACTTATGCTCCTAACTCCTTCACTGTCACACTCAATCACAGTTGCCACCCTGCAAACTCAGAGGTGATTGTTCTCTGGTAACAGAGTTCCATGGATTCCAAGGCTTTGAGAGAAATGAGGTAGATTTAGAAGAGGTTTTTTCTATCTACCCAACAAGGACAAGCGTTTTTTAAAAGCATGAATGTATCTTGTAAGTATGTAAAATTGATACCACTTTTAAAATCTTTTAATCTCCTTTTCCTTGTATCCCACACACCCTTCCCATTTCCTTACAATCCTTATTTGCTTCCTTTTCCTCAGTACCTACCCACCCCCTAAGCCTGCCCTGCTTCCTGTCGGCATTTCCAGAACAGCTAGGATCTAGTCCTGCCTGTTCCCGGTGACCTGCTGGATCTGTGGCCTTCCTGTTTACCCGCAAGCCCTGGGCTAATCCAGGCCCACCAGTGGCTCTGCACTCCCGCTCTGGTGACCTGGTGACTCTGGCCAGTTCCCTCCCAAAAGGAGGAGGACAGAGCACACGGAGAACTGCACCTGACCTCCATGTGGGTTTTCTGCATCCAAGGCCTCTGCAGGGACTCTGAAAGTCAGGGGGAAGGAGACCAGTCCTCAGAACACTGTGGGTGTTTGAAGACCAAAAAAAGGAAGCCGGCGAGGTTCTCAGAAGGGAATACTCTGCAGTAGCTGGTGTTTACCAGGTTCCACTGGGTACAGGGAGGAAGTGGCTGCTCTAACCCCAAGGGGAAATGCTCACTTGCAACAGGAAAATGGAACTCTTACTACTTTCCATTAGCAGCCTTCAAGCAGCCAGCCTCCCTGGTAAGTGCTTGCCGAGCACTCTGGGAGCCCCAAGAGGAGTGTCAAAGCCCAGTCCCATGGCCCAGGGCCTAAGCACAGACAGGGACACAGAGAGTCCACTCTGGAAAAGTCCTCCTCACTCCCACACCCCGAGGGCCAGCGCTAAATGGCCAGGAGCCCCTGAGGGCACTTCGGGGAGCTGCAAGGAAGAAGTGGAAAAGGCTGCATGACATCCTGGAAAGAAACGGAGCCAGGACAGGGCCCGCAGACTGGCTGTTGTGCCAGCGCTGCCTTCCCGGCTGTGGAACTGTAGCCGGCTCCTCAGCCAGCCTGCTTGTTGGTGTCTGCTCTCTCAGTAAGATGGGACATTCCTTCCTGTCCTTTCACATCTTTGGGTGGCTGTGAGAACCGCATGGAGTGACGTGACGAAGGGCTCACGTGCTGTCCGGAGGCTGGCTGTCACTCTCACCTACACTGCAGTCAGCAGACTGCGCCCTAGAGTCCTGACCTCACTCCTCAAACCACTCCCTCAGCTGCATTTCCACTTGAGGACTTCCCACACCCCTCAGAGCCCCATCTGCAATTCAGCGCTCACTTAAGCAGCTCCAGTGTAGACCCTACCATGTCTGCTAGAGGAGCAGCAGCAAGTGTGCCTGGCAGAAGTGGGGAGAACTACACAGAGCCATCCACACCTGAGCTCCCTGCTCCCACATTCTCTGTGCTCTGGAGGCAGACTTCACCCTCGGCGGCTAATTTGCCTGCTAGGAGAGGGAGGCTGGCCCCAGCTCTGAGTCATATTTTCCATTTAGTAAAATGAACATCTGGTTGCCGTGTGATGCCTTCTGTGCACAGTCTCCTAACTCACGCTCACCTGCGGGCTAACTCTGAGGTCTAAAGCACTGCAGAAAGAGCAGTCGTGGACACCCCATCCCATCACGTGCCACTTCAGCATGGTGCAAAAGCAGGGTGGCTGGCCACCACAGTTCAGCAGCACACACAGTTCTAAGGAAGAACGGGAGGGCAGTGCAGGGCAGCCACACTGGCACGCCCACGGGCATTACACACAAGAACTCGGGTTTCCTAACTACCAGAATTCAAAGGGACCTTGGGTCTCAGGAGCCATCCTGCAGATAATGTCAGAGAGAGGCAAGATGACTGAAGAGCTATCCTGCTACACACACACACACACACACACACACACATATACACACACACTGTAACCATGAGCAGTGGGTTAACCTTCTAAAACCTTGGCTTCCTCATCTGCAAAACAGGGATAACAGCAAGACATGCCCTGCCCGCTTCCCAAGGTTATCATGACAACCAAGTGAGAAAACAGCTGTGAAAGCCCTCTGCTAACCACAAGACACAGTCCAAGTGCAAGTTACTGTTATCTAGCAAAACTGCCTTGACAACAGCCCAGAAATCTGGAAGTATTTTATTCTAATTCATCAATGGCCTTACACCACACCTTGATTTGCAAAGAATTTAGGGCAGCTGCCCGAAAGTATTCTTTTTTTGTTTGTTTGTTTTGGTACCAGGATCGAACTTGGGTCCTTTCGCTTGCATAGCAGGCGACGAAACCAACGAGCTAAATCCCCGGCCCCCGAAAGTATTCTTAAATAACTTCTAAATAAACTGCTCCAAGGAAGTTACACAAATACCACAATGACAGGTAATAAGCTTATGGATAAGAAAACTGCAGATTTTTCACTATTGGTTTGCTCTTATTTTGCCTTCTGAGCTTGCCTTTTAGGTAAGAATTACGTGTTCTCCTAAAACCCTCTCAGCTCTGAAGCTTCCGCTCTGCAAACCTGCATTCCCTGTTTTCCTGGCCCCTATGCTACTTTGGAAAGCTAGAGCTATTTGAAATTCTGTTCAGCTAAGATCTTGAGGCCAAAGGCATCCCCATCAGCCTTGGGGGTTGGGGGGGAACCACAGGAGTTTCCAGGACACACAAAGACTTATTCTGCTCACAAGGATATTTACCAACCCAGCCCGGAGGAGTGTGCCAGGATCAGGGTGAAAGAGCAGAGCTGGGACAGCCTTCTGCTTCGCTGCTGGCACACGCACCCTTCCCTATTATTAGCAACCGGGGCAAAATGCCACCAGAGCTGGGGACAGCCCTCTGTATCACGGGGGAGGAGGCAGGAAGAGGTGTGTGTGCTGGAGAGAAGCAGGTGGAACTGTCTGAGGTTTCCTGGGCGTGGGGGGAGCATTCAGCAGTCTCTCCTTCCTCCTCTGCTCTCTGATCTCACACAGGCCTAGCCAGGATCAGAAGCCCTGGAACCCAGGCCACCCTGTGTGTTGCTCCAGGTGCATCCCCCGCACCTCCCAGGCCCATCTCAGAGTCACACAGCACCCCTCCTGCCAAGATCCCCAGGCTCCAAGCTCCACCAAGAGCTGCAAGGCAGAGAAACCTACAGAAACAAAATGAGTAAAAGGCTGGAGAACCTGCCTTCTGGAGCAGGGATGCAATGCACCGCATTCCTAACGCACTCAGGCGTCCCTGCACTGCGATGCAGCTGCCACACACATCGCCTTAAGCCCTGCACCAAGCAGGGGCAGCAGTCTCGAGATGCATGCAGAAACAGTCTCGGGGAGGGGAAATGAGCTCCCCAGGGAAGAACGTGGGAAACAATGACTGAAGAGTCACCTCCACACTTCTTGTGTCACTTCCCTTAAACAGGTATTTTACTTGTAAGAGTTGATTTGCTATCACACACCTATGCAGACATTACTTAAGGACTTCAAAAGACATGAAGTGAAAGAATTTTTTGAGAAAGATACATCCCCAGTCAATGGTAGAGTCTAGATTTAGACAGTTTGTCCAACTGCAGACTGTACTCTCTACTACATTTGTCCAAATGCCAAAACAGGTTATAGAAGGCAACAAAGACTATTTTTGATCATTATTCATATGAAAAATGTTTTACTAAAGAACTAACAACTAAACACTCGATAGGCCAAAATGGCCCATGAAAATCAAATAAAATGACAGAAAACGCAAACTGGCTGCCATGCACCTTTAAGATGGTGCACAGGAACCAAGGCGACTACTCAGTTTTCAGACCCCAAACTCAAGAGGGAGGAAACTACAACCCCTTGCCCGTGGCTGTAGCTCTTTCACTGTGTTCTGCCACAGAGGCCAAGTGCCATGCAGACCCTGGCAGGAGGCTGGCTTGGCTGGTGTAGTCTCAAGGCTGGAAACCAAGGCTCTGGAGCCTGGCGGACCGAAGGTGTGTTCTGGCTGTGCCACTCGGAGCAGTGTGACTTCACACAACTGTGTGCATGCCTCACTGGATTTCTACATCTGTAAATGAGTTTGGGACACTGTGAGGATTAACAGGTAAAGTGCCCGGCACTAAAAACTATGTTCAGGGACGGTGGGGGGCTGGCAGGGGAGCCCCTCAGCCCCTGAGCCCCACGGCCCCACAGGGCAAGGACCCAACTTCCCAGGAGGGCCGGGGCCACTCGGGCCGGACTGGCGCTCGGGTGGTAATCAACGAGAACTTGTCCGACAGAAGAATATGAAGAAAACCCAAGAAATTAGCAAGGGAAAAAGAAAAGAGTATAGCTTGACTACTTCTCAAAGAAAGCAGAGGGACTCTGAGATCATGCAACAAAAGCAGAAGGCAGCTAATGAGAAGAAGTCTATGCAAACAGGAGAAAAAATAATGACCAGCTCTGGGAAACATGGGTGTTAGTGCCAACTGGTGCATGACAAGCTCCAAGATCAGGATTCCTTAGAATGAACAAGCATTACAATGTGTTTTAACTCATCCTCATAAAACTGTTGACCTCAAACTTTGTTTTTCAGCCTTAGTGTGATGTTTTAGAACCATTCTTCAAAGAATAAAACATCATGCATGTAACACTGGTGACTATTATTTTTATCAGCAAATAAACATTTCTATAATTAGGTAGTGTGATCAGAAAGTAGGATCTCTTATGCACAATCCAGGCTCTAGTCTAGAATCTTTGTCATCAGTTTTATTAAAGTACACCTTGAATGTAAATTTTATCACATGGGGCCAGTGCTGTAGCTCAGTGGTAGTTGGTTGCCTGGCATGTACAAGGCCATGGAATGAACTCCAGCACCACCAAAAAATATGTAATAAAATTTAAGATCCCTTTGTGTAAAACAACAACAACAACAACTAAGGGTTCATTATTACCATGATCAGCCTCAGTTGGGGAAAAAAGGGTGAAATATCTATCCCTAAAGAGCCAGGAGGGGGCTACAGCTTTGGTGAAGTATGCACAAGGGCTCCTCAACTCTGTCCACAGTAGACTTACTCCAGCTGCTCTCAGGAAGGAGCTTCCTGTGTAAGGAATAATGGCAGAGGTGCGACCAACACACTCCCAGCAAGATTAGTGGGGCTGGCACAGAGAGAATGCCAAGAAGGGGCGCCAGGGGCATGCACCAGCTGTGTGCTGTGGCGGAGCAAGAGAGGTTCGTGGAGAGCAGTCCTGCTAAGGAAGGCACACAGATGCCCACAGGCCAGCTGCTTCAGGGAGCGGTGCATCTGTCCCAGAGCACTGGCTTCCTCCCCAAGCCAGAGCACTGTCCTCCCTCTGCCTGCACCTCCTTGCTGTTTGCTTGTAATGGAGGCAGCATCTGTTCAGAATTTCAGTGTCAATTTCCATTTGTAAAAATGAAAATGTAGCAAAATCGCAAAGAAAACTGTCCCTTTTCTACTGTAACTGCTGTCTCCCCTATTCCCTCGTCCGGTCCACCCTTGATCTCCTTTTAAGTCTCAGGCCTCAAGTGAGCTCCTGGATGTTGGAAGGAGCCTGGCTCCACGGCACAAAGCCGGGTCCCTATGGCCCTGGCTTCACAGCTAGTCTGGCAAGCCGAGTCTGCAGAAAAACAGAAGGGTTAACCACAGAAACTCAAAAATACTACCAGGCTCTGACTGTCCATGGCCTTGAGCCGCCTTCCAAGAACAGGTTAAACCGTAAGGACTAACTTGTCAATGTTCTACTTCCCTTTTCTCCTGGCATTTGAAGGCGAAACAAGAGAACAACGGGGCATGCTCTTTCTTCTCAGCAATGCAAGGCACTACGCTTAAGATTTCACTTGACAGTAAAGAAGCGACTTGTAAATTGCTTAGGAAAAAGCCTTATCAGGGTAACCCTAAGAGATTTCCACTTCTTTATAACACGGATTTTTCCAGTTATCTACAATGGACGTGCACCATTTTTTAAAAGGTTGAAAAGTTGTTTTCAAGGAAGGCAAGCGGCTCCGAAAACCCTCTTTCGGCCATGTGAACGCGGCCCTTCCCGGTGAGAAGCCCCGGGGAGAGCCAGGGGTCGGCCAGCCACAGCCCGGCCCTAGGGCAGGGTCACCGCGAACAAAGGCCACCCGAGGGAGCCCCGCCCCGCGCCCGGCCCCGCCCTCTCCGTGACGTAACGCGCTCGGCAGCGGGCGCGGGGCGGGGCCGGGCCGGGCCGGGGGCGGGGCCGGGGAGGGGCGGGGCAGCGCGCAGAAAGGCCTGAAGGAGCCTGGAGGCTTTGCAGAGGCCCGAGGCTCTAAATCCCTTTTGGCAAAGGGGTGGGCACCTGAGCCGCAGCAGGAGGCACAGAAATGTGTCCCTTCTTCCCCCACGAGGGAAAATGCTAAACGTTTTAGGGCCTCTTCTCAGGAACAGCTGTGAACTTCTGGTGAGTCACCTGTTAGGCACAGTACTGAAGCCAGGAAAGCAGAGAGCCCACTGTACAGGGCGGCACAAAGCGGGCTCCCAGCCTTCCCGGCAAGGTCCTGGCTCGGCCGAGTTCAGAGGCAGTTCGAGCCAAAGAGGTGGCAGCAAGGGAACTAAGCCCAGGCACTGCTCAGTCGTGTGAAGGGCCTCTGCTCACAGAGGTGTCCCCCCGGGCTCACAGAGGTGTCCCCCCCGGCCCGCGGGCCACAGAGCGCTGGCTGTCCCTGGGCAGAAGGATGGGCATGGTTTAACCCCATCCTGGGTGGGCACTGGGCTCCCACCCCTGCGCCCATCCTGTGATTAATCTAGAAAGGGTCCTGTCCGCCTCTGAGGCCAAGGCCCTGCAGCTGCCAACACCTGGAGATGCTCTGCCCTAAAACCCCCACTCAGCAAAAATTATTCCTGCCACTCATGAATAATAAGTAATTCAGATGAGCGCCCTGCTCAGAAAATGAGCCACCTTCTGACCCTCACTGCCAGGGCAAACCCAGAGTCAGAGAAAGGCTTCCCGGTCCACAGGTACTGTGCCGGTTCCAGGGAGAACCTGGACTAGAGGGCTCCTTTCGTCTGGCCAGGGTCCTGACACCTCCGGGTTGAGCAGCAAGTTGGCTACTGCAGGCAGCTCTGTCTTCCCAATGCCACAGAGCAGGCAAGGAAAAGAATCGTGTGTGTGCGCGTGTGTGTGTGCGTGTGTGTGTGTGTGTGTGAGATAAAGAGAGTCTGTGTCCATTCACAGCCTCCCTAAAAGGCAGTCTCAGAAAGGGTTGAAAAGTTAATAAATCCAGAGCCCAGAGCCACCCCAGGCCTGCCAGATGTCAAGCTATTTTCCCACAATTGCCTGGGCCACACAGGAAAACACCTACATCACGGTAAAAGATTCAACTCCAAAATTAATCTTTTATTTTAAAATCCAATTTTCATATTTTTGCATTGTGCAGATTCGGAGCTGGGCTTTATACTTCCCCATCTGCACATTTAAATGCCTCAGTCTGGGCACTGAAAAAGTGACCAAATACAGGTCTAACAGCTGGCCATCTTTTCAGCAACCCTGCAGAACACAATTTCCAGCTCTCCAGGTAATAACTCGACCTTCCTGTGCAAAACAAATGCCTGTATTCCAGCACCTGTCTCCCCAATGTCAAGCTGGAGATCCAATGCCATTAGGCGAAAAGTCTGCTTCAGAGTTACCTGGAAACAGTGTAGCAGCAATGGAAGCAGGCCACCCACAAAGCTGCCTATGAAGTGTCTCGTCCTCTCCAAGGATCCAGGCAGCTTGCATCTCCATCAGTGAAAGCAGCACCACCACCAGGCCAGATGGCAGGGCATGAATGTCAGCCGCTGTTGCCTGCATCCCACTCCTGGAGATGCAGACTTAAACAGCTCAGAGTGCAGCCTGGCATAGGATTTTCGGAAGCTCCCTCCTGTTTCTCAGAGGTAGCCAGTGGAGAACTACCGGGGGGCTGGTGTTTGGTCAAACTGGCCCAAAAGAGCTAGGGAAATGCAAGTTAATATTCAGCAAGCCACGGTGGTTCTTTGGAACAGAGAACACCCAAAGGGACTTGTATGTGTTGGCAGTGACAGGTGAGGTGGCGAGGCAGAGCACACCTCTGGAGCCAAGCAAGTGGACATTTGCACCCTAGCTCTCTAGCACTTTGCTGGCTGTGTGACCTAGGCCAAGCCACTTACTCGTCCTGAGCCTGTTGCCTCATCTGCACACTGGGCCTAAGAATGCTTCTCTCATGGGCTGCTGTTAGAATTAGCTACATTGGGATGTTTTCTGGCATGCATGAGGTCCTCAGTTAATGATGCCTGCAACTACAAAATGCCCCAGGATTAACTTGTGTTTGATATGAAAAAAGATGCCGTGTACTGAGTGAGAGTCCCCTTCAGAGGGGACCCTTGTAGTGAGGAAGATTCCTACTTCCCTGCAGAAGAGCAATGGATTCGGAAGGAAACAAAGTGTGTGGTGAGGCAGGCAGGGCACCAGCTCTGGCATCCAGGACACCTCCAGCCTTTGGTCCTGGGAGTCTGGCCCCAGAAGGTGCTGTGTGTGTAGAGGGAGAGGCCACAGTTCTGCTCCCCAAGTGGGTGCAGTCACACTGGATTGTGCCGTCCCACGCCAGGTCTGTCTGCTAAGCCCTTACACCTACCTTCTCCCTCCTCCTTGACTGTGACACTCCTGTGGGAAGCAGGACCCAGATGGCAGCCAGCACTGCAACCTGCCACCTGATTTACATGAATGTGTGGACTCCGGTGGAAGAGACAGACCTTAGGGATCTGTGCCAGGGGTCTCAAGGCAGAGGGCTGGGGGAAAGAATCTCAGCCCTGAACCATCTCAGCTCCCACGCATGTCTGTGCAGCCATCAAAGAACTGCTACAACAGGATCGCTTTCCTGTTTCTCCTCTCCCTTTAACATCTGTACATTTGATGGGGCTCTTTACTTGCATTATTTCTTGTGATGCTCAAAACAGCCCTGTGAGGCAGGCAATGGCAGAGATTAAGATCACTCCAATAAGAAACAGAACAAGAAAGCAACAGAAAACAGAAGCTCAGGCAGACCCCACGACTCCCTCCAGGTCGCAGAGCTCAAAAGGCAGAACCAGGACTTGAACTCACTGCGCTCCTCCATAGCATGGCCCCTTGCCCCAGCCCATTTCAAAGGCTCTGCTGCGTGCTGGGTGGTCGACATGGGACTAATCTAAGCTCTAGCTGGGCTCACAGTGCCCCTGGTTAGTCTCACTTCTGAAGCTTAGTTTGGGAAACACATCTCTCCCTCTTTTCGGTGCCTTTCCCCTTGCTCATCTGAGGCCAGGACACAGCCACCTGGCCAAGGACAGGGTGAAGGAGGACCAAGAGCCAATCAGCAGCATCTCTGAACACCTGTGCCGCAGAACATGCTTGCATTGTACCAAAACTTCTGTTTTAAAGAGTAAACAAAGGTAAACCAAGGCATTTCGCAAAGAGAGTTTGTTCACTGCTGGTCCAAAAAGGGCAATGTTAAATTCCAGTCAAAGGAGGCACAGATACCCTGCAGATTCCCAGAACATGCCCATACTGACAAACCATCTGGCTTTCTGGGTGGCAGGGAAATTTCTGATCCAAAGAGTAAGTGAACTTGGAAAAGGAGAAAAATGGTCCCAACAGGGCTCCGTTTTCTGAGACAGAGAATGAGAATTCTGTGTCACCCTTCTGATCAAGCACTGGATGCTGAAGCCATCAGGAAAAACCAAGAGAAAGGCGTGGACACCACACCAGTATTACCAGAATGGGACGTGGCAGCAAATGTGGAACCAGCCCTGAAGGACTCAGAGAGGAGCAGCACCTGCTCCTCTGTTCCCCGAAGGCCACCAGCTGGCCTGCCTGGCACAGGCTCCCAGAAGGAAGGGACCAGCAGCCTGCTGGCCCAGGAGCCTGCACAGAGGGTACTGGTGACTAAGCCTTTGGGAGGTGAATGCATGTAAGGGCCTCAGGCCTGCTCCTCCGAAAATGATATTCTCAGGCTTCACTTCATTTGTTCTTCCTGGAGGGGCCACACATAGGCAGGCACTCACCTCTAGCTTACAGGAAAGACAGCCCAACCAAGGAGGGCCTCTCTTGTCTGGAGCACAGAGGTGGGGCCAGCGTCCAGAACGGCAGGGACAGTGTGCTGCCCACTGGTCCCAGAACGCTGCCTTCCCCTCACTGTTCAGGGGCCAGCGTTCTCTGGGTAGGAGGACACTGACCTTAGGACCGGCCGGCTGCAGGTCCTCCGTGAGGACCCCAGGCAGGAAACCTATTGGCTTCTTTTCCTACTTTTTTAAATTTTAATTTTTAATAAAAGGCAGGGTCTTGCTATGTTTCCAAGCTGGGCTCCAACTCCTAGCTAAAATGACCCTCCTCTCCTGCCTCAGCCTACCAAGCAGCATGGTCTACAGGTGCATACCACTGTGGCCCACTCCCTCTTCCCTTCAAAGGCCTGGGCAGACATGAAACCAAGGAAGGAAGCAAGCTTCTTGGCACCAGGAAGGAAACGGCCCTCTGAGACGGGGCTCGAGAAGCCCCTGCATCAGCATCGCCTCCCTGAGACTGGGCACGCTGATGTCTGTCTCCTTGGCATCAGCGACACTGACTGCCCTGCAGTGTCTCCCTTCAAACTCTGGCTCGTGCTGAGCTCCATGTTCAGCGTCGTGCGGCCCCACCCCTGTCAAGTCCGGTGGCACCGGCTCACTCACGGTTTCCTGGTCCTGCCGCGTTCTCTGGGGTCTCCTGGCCATGGCCCACACAGATCTGTCAACTGGGAATGTGTTTCCCTCCATGTCTAGCCACTGCAGTCCAACTTGGCAGTGAGGACCAGGCCGACCGTCCCCTCTTCGCCGGAGTCCCCCAGAGCCCCCCAGCCTCAGGGCTCCCAGCAAGCTCAGGGCAAAGGCCTCCCCGCACCGCCTGAGCCTCCGCGGCTCAGTGATCTGACTGCATCTCTGTGACCAGTGACACCTCCAGCTCCCCAAGGGCAGGCAGCAAGGCTGGCTCGGCTGGAATGCCTAGCACGTACCAGGTGTTTAGTTCAGTGTTTATGGAGTGAACACACAAGTTAACTAATTAGGAGCCTGAAGACACTATGTACAGGTTAAGTATCCTTCAACCAAAATACTGGGGACAGAATGTTTTGGATTTCAGAGTCTGGAACCCAAGACTAAAGATGAAACTCATGTTTGTTCATATATACCGCATCCATACAGCCTAAGGTAATTTTATACAGTATTTTTAGTCTGCCTGTGTTTTGAATGCCAAGGAGGTCAGGTATGGGATTTTCCACTTGTGACCCGCATGCTGGCACTCAGAAAGTTTTGGGTTTGGGATTTTTGGGTTAGGGATGTTAAATATGTACAAGAAAAGAAAATTCTACCTTGTGGTCGTGAAGCTGGGGGCACAAAGCCATTTGCTGCTGAGCTCTGCAGGGAGCTGCCAAGTAGCAGTAGGAAGGGGGACAACAAAGGAACTGGTGATGGCAAAACTAGGGGAGAGCAGGCGAGGGTAAAGTGACCACTACGAGATGTTGTTATAGAAACCAACCCCAGTGGAGCAAGGCAAGTCCCCACAGGAAAGTGGGTGGCCATCCAGCATGGCAGAAAGGCAACCCCACCCCACCCAGACACACGTGCACACACACGCCTTACCAGGGACTTGAGGAGGCCAAGGGAAAGTCATGTAGGCCAGCAGGCTTCCAAACCGGTTCTGTCTGCCACAATGGGGTGCTGGACGTGGGTGGCAGGGTGGCAGGGGGCAGGCCATAGAAACATCTGCTCTTGAATCAACAGGACCTGGCTGGCCAAAGAATGTCCCCAATTCCTTAGCTACCGAGTGGGCCTAATTTCATTTCTGGGCATAGCTGGTGTTAAGCAAAAAGAAGGTCATGATTAGTCTCAAAAGAACGTGGAAAAACTCCCTGAAGCCCACAGACATACCAGCCCAGATTCAAGTCCTCTCAAGCATTTCACAGTGATAAGTGACAAGCTCAGGGCTGGGAACCCGCCTTGGCCTTTGGGGAAACATGGGAAATTCAAAAGGATCCGACCACTCAAGCCCCTTCAGTTCAGTGGGAAAAACCCAAAGTCCTATGCTGGGCCCTGCCCTCCTCTAGCCAGGGCGAGACACACCCCCAATCCCCACACAGACCCATGCGACAAAAGCCTCCTCAAAGAAGCAGCCAGCTGCCACATAGCTACTCAGAACCAGAAGGGTACTCTGGCCATGTCTCCTGTCCACCTAGGATTCCTTCATGAAATACAAGGCGTAGCTGTGCACAGTGTCAAACAGAGACCCCAGAAGAGTCTGGGCGTATGTCCACCCTTCCTGGAGGCAGGATTGTGGGACTGCATAACCTTTGTTCCTCTTCTCCAGCCCCATTGTGATTAAATGTGAGTTAATGGATAAAGATGCTTGTTAGTTTTGGGACACTAGATAAAAATCTGTAACAGACCTAAAGTCCCAAAGTAAACTACTCAACTCCTTGTTTGCCCAGAACTGATGTTCCAGACACCACAATCTATAAAACAAGCTGCAAATGTCTGCTGACCATCAATACGTGACAGTCAACCACTAACCTTTGTCCCCTTTTCTTTAACTCTATATGTTAACTTCCCCCTCAACCCCCTATAAGAACAGCCTCGGACTCTGAGCCAGTTGCCTCTCTAAGCTATTTTGCTTTGGGAGTGCCGTCTGGCCAGACTAATAAAGGTCTGTTTTACTTTACAACTTGTCCGGTGTGTTCCTTCCCGGGTGTTCTTCGCTGCAGTCAGCTCCTTGGAGCGTTTGGTAAGGCCCTCGGTCTTATAGGATGGTGTGTGCAGTTGCCATGGTGCTGGCTGAGCTGGGGATGGGAGGGATGGAGCAAGTTCAGTGGGACCAAAGCCAGGCAGGGGAGGGAAGGCTACTGCCCAGAATCCTGGACAAGCAAAGCCCCGAGCAGCTGGCCTCAGGCCAGGGTGCCACAGTCTGAACCCTCCAGGGAGGGATGTGACCTTGGGCTGACCCCTGGGCTCCCCAGCATGGTGCAAATCATCTGTCTCCCGGGTTGTAGTATATTTGTAGACGGGGGACAAAAAGGAATCTTCCTATAGTGTCATTTACACTTGGGCTAAAATACATTCAGCATGGAGCAAAGTAAACTGGTCAGGAGGAGAAAGCAGAAACAGTGAGGGCTGAATGTTGCCAAATGCTCAGACCATGGGAAGCGGAGCCGGAAATCACCCTTGAACAGAATGCTTTCAGCGTCAGGATCTACGGCTCCCAACCTCAGATGAAAACAAAACCTACCCACACTGTGCTACCAAAGGGGGCTGACGAGGGGGCAGGAGAGGCTAGAGGCTCATCTGGCGCCTGCCAGGGCCCCAGGTCAAATTCAGATCCCTTGTTTCTGGCCCCCACCTCAGGTCCAGCCTGGCTCGGCTCTGCCTTCCACGACGTCCTGCGAGATCATGGTGCCACCTGCTAGAAAGGATGCGTGTGAACCTCGAAGGCAAGTCGGCCCTGATTTATCAACGTGAAGCAAGGGCACGAGGAGGCCCCTGAAATCCCAGTGCGGCAGCTCCAGGGTGGCTGCTCTCTCTCCAACCTGAAGGACACTATAATCACAGGCTCCCAGGGCCCTAGGTGTGGCCTCTGCTCAAGCCCTGCGACTCCTCCGGGGGGAGCTCAGCCCCGCTCTGCTCCCACACAGGCTTGCTCTTCTCTGGAGCAACTTCTTCCCTTATTGTAAGTTTTTCGCACATATGCATTTACTGTTTGCTTCATGGTGCACATAGCACCATGGCATTCACAGAAAGGGTGTCTGTGGTTTTTTTAAATACAATTTATTTTTAACTGGTATATAAAACATTAATGTGTCCCATGTGATGCTTTGATAGCTCTCTACATCATGTAATGTTTCATTCAGACTAAACATATCCATTTTCTCAAACGTATCACTTCTATATGGGAAAAGCACTTACAATCATTTCTTCTAGTTTTTTGAAACATAGAGTAATTATTGTTATCTATAAGTTGCCCTCCCACTTTTGACACTGGGTCTCGCTATGTAATTCAGGCTGGCCTTGAATTCACTGGGTAGCTCAGGCTGGCCTCGAACTTTTGGCAATCCTCCTGCCTCAGCCTCCGGAGTACTTAGATGACAGACTGCTATGATCAGCTTTTAATTTCCCCTGTTTTTAATAAGAAACTGCAAGAAGCCCTCAATGATTCTAAACTTTCTGTAGGGAAAATAGCCGATGTCTATACCACATCACAGGCCCAAGCCCAAACCAAAAAGCGAAATGGGCTTCATATTTCTGAGAGGGCCGAGTCCCTCTGAAATGACAAACCAAGCTGGTGACGCTACTGCAACTTTTGGTTGTCCCTACAGCTCTTGAGCATCCCAGAAAGGCACAGCACCCCTGTTAACTTCAGGCCGAGAGGTGACAGAGCACGCTGCCACTGGAAATTCAGACAACTGGACAAGCCCTGGAGCTGCTCCTCGAGCTGTCTAGTACCAGCACGGGCCCTCTGGGACTGTCCATCTGTTTGGGGTCCCATGTAAGCCACACAGAGGTCACCCCACTCTGGTGCATCTGGCACTGGGAGACAGTGTGAGCCGGGAGGAGGCCCCTTCACCACCGCAGCTCAGGACAGACAGGCGCTGTCCCTGCCAACCAGGCCCATCCCCATCAGAGGCTCCTGGGGACAGCCCAGGGCTCAGGCCTCGGTGATGTCAGGCGTGCTGGGGCTGCCGGCTGAGGCCGAGGGGAGCTCTGGTGCTGGGCACATGCTCTGCCTCACCTTCCACCTGCCTTTGCAGCCCCACCGACAATGCCAGCGCTCTCTCTCCCCCTCTCTCTCCCTCCCTCTCTCCCTCCCCCCCCCTCTCTCCCTCTCTCTCCCTCCCTCTCCCTCCCTCTCTCTCCCTCCCTCTCTCCCCCTCTCCCTCCCTCTCCCCCTCTCCCCCTCCCCCTTTCCCTCCCTCTCTCTCCCTCTCTCTCTCCCCCTTTCCTTCCCTGTCCCCCCCCCCCAGACATTGTTAGACCAAAGAGGGACAGACGCACACAGGGTCTGGGTGGGGTCCAGAGAGACAACTCGAGTATCTCTTTGATCCCATCCACAACCACTCCATCCTCCTCCCACATCCAAGTTCTCCCGCTCTGCTGACCTGTCCACCCCACACCCTCTGGGCCGAGTTCATTCTGTGACCGCCTCAGGGCATTCAGCAGTCACTGATCGAAAAGCTCTCTCCAAGGAGAGACGCTGAGCTTCACAACAATTCCTAAAGCCACTAGGATGTCTTGCCAAGCATCTGACAACTGGCCTATTTTTAAAGTCCCAACCAATAATCTCTTAAAAGCACTTTATGCACACACAAGAGACAATGAATGACCAAAAAAGTAACAAGGCCAGTGTGAGGTTTTTGTTTTTCAAACAAGTCAATCCAAACAAGTAAGATTCTTTTCAAATGTTCCCGCTCCCACCCTTAGGATGCTCTGCACTTTACTCCACTGGGGCTGCGTGGGCTCGGAACACGTTCGGAAAGTCCCGATACCGAGCAGTCCTCGCTTTTCCTAGCGCTGTGCAGGATAAACTCAGTGAACACAAGGCAGGCCTGGGTGTCGGCCCTGGCACAGTGCACTCTGCACTGTCTGGGGGTGAAGGAAGAAAGGGGAACACGAGTTTCTGAACATACGCCCTAAACTCTCTGTCGGGCGACACATCTGACATGCTGCACTGAATATGCACCCAGGCCTCTTACCTGCAAAGCCTGAGACAGACAAAGCGAAGGCAACTTAGCCAGAGTCACACAACCAGGGGGTTCCAGGTCAGCCCCGGCCCAGGGCTGCCAGGCCGGCACACCAGTCCACCCCCACAGCAGGGCAGCTCCCTGCCGTCAGTCAACAGGTCCTCCAGGCAGGAGGCTGAGTGAGGAGAGGCCACGTGTCCTGACCTGCGTCAAGCACTGGCCTCCTGTTTACCTTTCCTCAAGAGTCTCTGACAGGCCTGGTGGGCAGGGAGCACTTCCTCAGACACAGAGCAGGGCTTTTTACACTCCTACTATTTACGTCAGCCGAGAAAGACAGGCAGACACTCGGACACACTCACACACAACTCCTGCCCTCGCTCAGAGCACAGAGCATCTATTCAGCCTCTTCACCAGGGAGGCCTGGCTATCAGGCCTTCATCTTGACACATCAAAAGCAGCTTCTTAAAGCAGCTCGAAGGTGAAACCAACCCCGCATCCCCTGATGGATGAGCAGATGAACAAAATGTATATACAAACAAGGGGGTGTGACTCAGCCTTCTTAAAAAGGAAGGACATCCTGAACCACGCTACAACATGGCCCAACATTGAAGACACTGTGCCAGGTGGAATAAGTCGGCACTAAAGCACAAGGACTGTGATTCCACTGGCGGAAGGAGCCTAGCGCAGCCAAATTCACGGAGATAGGAAGTAGAACGGCGGCTGTCGGAGACTGGGGAAGGGAGGAATGGGGAGTTACTATTTAAAGGTAGTTTTGCTGTTTTGTCTGTGGATGGAACCCAGGGCCCCACATTCATCAGTCAAGTGCTCTGGCCCGGAGCCAGCCTCCCCCACTGCCGCCAGAGATCCAATTCTGCAAGGTTAGATGAATTCTGGAGATGATGGTGTTGATAGTTGCATGAAATGTATTTAATCCACTGAACTACATGCCTAAAATGATTAAAATGTTGAATTTTATGTTATGCATGCTTTGCCACAATTAAAAACTGTTCCCCTCTCTTTGGAGGTAAAGATGCATAGTTTCTTCCTCGAATGAGCTTCGATCATGTTCATAAGGTTAGTTTCTTGTACTCTCTTTCCAAACCCAAGTCATAAGGCTTTCAATGGGAGAGGCGAGGGCCAGGCCTGCCTGGGAGGAAATCAGTTTACTGAGGGCCTCATGTGTGCACCATGCTGTGTCTTTTCATTGAGCCTTCAAAACCCTCTAGTGTTCAAGAGTTATGAGAAAATGGAAGAATTCAGCAACATGCCCAAGGAGCAGAGCTAGGATTCAACCCTAAGTCATATGACTCGAAGTCCACACTCTTCATTATACCAAGCTGCCTCCCAGAGTGACTTTTGTGTGTGTGTTTAGTCCTGCTTTCCTGGCTTCTCCACTTGACCAAGTTTTCCATAGGCCCCAGCCCAGCCCAGTCTAATTTTCCATTTGGGTAAAAGAGCATCATCCCAGCCACTATGACCCAAGTCACATGAAATGGCAGGAAGAGATTCCATAAACATAAGTTCCAAAGCCTCCTTATACAGACAATAAAGTAGAAATCATTTGCAGGGGATAAGCTTCTAAAGAGAGCCCTCCTGATCTAAGGCGCTGGGTATCTTAGGCACAAACCACTTCTGGTTCTCAGCCTGCTCACAAAGCAGCTAGGGGTGAATCCGAGCCCCAATGCCCACGTCCTGCTCCACAGAGCCTCATGGTCTGGCGATTCGTGAGCCATTTACTTCTGCACGGGAAAGTCAGACCAAATCCAAATCCCCAAGCGGCTTACTCTCAAGGGTGTAAGAGCTGGGAGTAGCAGGTCATCCAGGGGCTGGGTCTTCAGAAGTGAATTATTAATGCCCCAACCTATTCAGGTTGGAGAAGCATGCCAGAGGGAAGGGAGGGAAGGGGGAGGGGAGGGAAAGCAGGGGCAAGGGAGGGGAGGGAAACGTCCCCCATACAACAGCGATGCTTTGTGCAAGTATCTTTGCAAATATGAATACAGCCTCCTGAGTCTCCATGTCCGCCTTTCCTCACCACAGCAAGCATCAGCAGACGACAAAATCTCAACCCTGAATCCACTGCTTCCTGCCTCTGGGCCTGGGGATTTCTGTCTCTCAGCCGATCCCTGATGAGCTTCCTGGAGCTTGAGGTGATGCAGATGAGCTGGTCAGGGAGCAGGCATTCATGTGAGCTTGGCTTGGGCACGGCTCTCCTCCAGGGACCTAGAAGCCCCAGAAGTGGAGCCCTCACAAGAGCCACATGCAGTTGACCTCTGTGAGCACAGTGCGCAGGGCGCGGCTGCCTGGGAAGCAGACGACAGCTCCTGTCAGGACTGAGGAGGGCAGGACCCCAGGAGCAGAGCACACGAGACCCCGAGCAAAGATCACCCTGGCCTCTGGAGTCAGACCTCCCTTCATCCCCTGCCTTCTTCTGGTGGCCTGCACTGGACACTGCCAAGGACGCGGAGCATGAGATCAGGGAACACTAGGTCATTGTTCTAGAATTAATCACCAGATTTTAGAACTATGTCCTACATGTGGGTCTGTGTTGATCACTGATTCCCTCCCCTGACATTTTTATGGGGCCCCATTGTAAACAGTCTGATTTACAGCATGTCCAGTATGTTCCTCACATGTACAGAACACGAAACTGAAAAGTTTCACAAAACAGTACTTACCATTGCTTTGTGCAGTGCATTCTGCTATCTTCTATTCTGTTTCACTCAGATATGTTGGCTGTGTCCTCAACAAGTTCGTGTTAGAAACAAATGTTCATGGTGTCTGGAGATGGGGCCTTTGGGAGTTACTTAGGGTCTGGACGAGGTTAGGAGGGGTCACCGTGATGGAGTTAGCAGCTTTCTAAGAAGAGGAGACACAGCTAGCCGCTTGCTCTTGCTCCCACCCGATGGCCTCCACCTGGCTGTGATTCAGGGAGAAGGCCCTCACCCAGCGCCCGAACCATCGGCTTACACAAGGGTGAGCCAAACTGTCTTAACTGTATTAGTCACCAGGTCTCAAGTACTTTGTTATAGCAACTGAGCATGGACTCATACAGGTTGGGAGCATCTAAATTGGCTGCCACATCAATTCATCCATACAAATGGCATGATTTTTAAGAAAGCACCATGTTCACAGGACCCATGCCCAACTTTTTGAGTTAAGGGTCAGTGCTGACATCAAAGGTTAGATAAAAGATTGATTTGTATCTTCCTCTCCTGTGCTGGACAACTCAAATTTACCCAAAAAGCCCAACACTAATGCTTTCAAGAAAATTCAAATTATCCAACCGCCTTAGCCACAATCAGGTCTCACCGACAATAGCAATAAAATAATTCAATGATGAGTTATGAAACCATTGGGATACCATGCAGCAATCGAGAAGGAACAGAAGATAAAGACAGGTAAATCTGGATTCTAAAAGCTTCAGACTGGCAAACTCAGGGCAGATTACATAACAAGTGATGTGTGAACACTTACATGGAAAGGTAGAAATCACTGAAAGTCTGTATGTTTCACCAAGAAAAACCCTCAAGAGACCAAGGCTAACTCTTCTTTTGATGAAACTACAAAATCCAGGAAGAACACTGGAGAAAATGTGCTTAAGTTTCATCAAGCTGCATGTAAGACAGAGAAGTAAAACGTGCACCTAATTGTGGTTGAACAGTTGCGAAACTATTGGAACAACAGTACCCTGGAGGCTGTTAATAAAGGACCACCCTTCAGACCCTTTCAACACATGAGCCAAGTCACCAAACGGGCCAATCACTGGAAAACGGTGCACACAGGGACAGTGCTGCCGCTTTTCGGTAAGTAGGCAGGTTTGGGATGCAGTCTGGGCACTCAGTCTCTAAAAGGTTCGCCATCACCACCCCAGAAAGCATCTTCCTGCATCTAATCCTAGTCAGCCCTTTTTATTAACAGCTTCTTTAACTTGTGAGTAGCAGCTGTAGTCACGGGCATAGAGTTCTCTAATAAGGGATCAAGGGAAGACCCTCAGTCATCCACAGAACACTTTACAGTTTATCAAGTACCTTTACACATCCTGACTGAGCTTCCCATGCCATGGAGCCAGGTACCATTACACTCACGGTACAGGCTCAGCCATCACCGTTTCGAGACCTTAGCGTAACGACATCGTGGCCAAGCAATCTCTGCCTTCCTGTGCACTGCAGATGCGCAGCAGCATCCCTGCCTCTGCCTGACCTAAAGGCCAGCAGCACCACCCTTAGTGTGACAACAGAAATGCCTCGTCTCTGGGCAGTACCCAGCATCCCCTTGGGCCCACAGCAGCTCAGGTGAAAAGCACCAGGTTAATCGAGACTTGATCTGGCTTGATCAGGTCCACAGTTACAAGGTCAGCAGGGCAGTGCCTGCCCTCCTTACACCTCCTACCCTTTCAGAAGCCAACAGGAATGGTGACTATGACAGATCACAGAAATCAGAAGGCTCTGGATTGGAACCCTGGGCCAGAACCTGTAATAAAAAAGTGTGAAGGTCCATATTTTGGCCTTAGGGAAATCAACTGTATAAAGTGAAACTGGTGTTGGTCTCACAGCGTCAGCACGTAGAAGACTGGGGAGGACAGGAGCCTCAGCACCAGGACCAGCAGGCCGGTCTGACTCTGCAGACCGTCTCAGCGGCCCTGATGAAGGGAGCCACCCTGCCGCCTCCTCCTGCGGCGCAGGCCGCCGCCCTGCAGCTCCCACCATCTTCTCTCGCCCCGAAGCATCCAGGGGCCGCTCACCCCCAAGAGAACCGCCCTCTGCCCCATCACGCCTGGTCCCTCTGGGGGCGGCAGCAGCAGGAGTCAGGCAGATGCCAGAGCTGGAGGACAGACGGCAAGGCAGAGAAGGGAAAGGAAGGCGGTGAGAGAAACAGGGGGTACAGGAAGGAGGTGGAGAAGCTAGGCAGGGGCCGCAGCACCTGTGAATCGCCATGGATAAGAGCAAGAGGGGCCAAGAGGGGAAAGGGATGCAGGACATGGAGGGGCAGGGGGGAGAATGAGCAGAGGGAGACAGGGCTCCCAGCACGCAGCATCCACCCCACCTCCGCCCAGCCTCTGCCTGCTCCTCAGCCAGGGCCCTCAGCTTAGCCCGCTGCCCGCCCACTAATGCCCCCACCTGATAACCTCAGGAATCCCATACGCGGCGTGTGTTAAGGAGTTAAAATATGGGCTCTACCTGTGTGACTCTGGGTCAACTGTTTAATTTCTCTAAGTTTTAGTTACCGTATCTGTCAGACTGGGGCAATGATATCTACCTTGTGGGTGGGGGAATGAGAGTAAATGAGAGTAAAATTGTAGGTATGTATTAGTTGTTCAGTTGTATGCACACACACACACACACGCACACACACAGGCTTGGCACACAGAACTACTCACTGGTAGCCAATATTACTTATACCATACAAGACAGTAGGGAGATAGGAACTACATTTTACTATCTAGAACACAAGTTTCGACCTCTGATAAGGCCACTGCTTAAAGAGAAAAGGGCACAGGCCTGGCTGGCCCTGGGGACAATGTTTTCCTGAGACACCGTGTGGAGCATTACTATCCTGGAGCAGTATCAGACACTGCTGTCTTTTCTTAGGGCCCCTTTGAAGACAAAGAGACAGCTGAGGTGGCTAACTTTCTCTGGGTGATGCACAGCTGGCCACAGTGATGAACAAATAAACAGACCACACAATACCGTCACATCTGGCCAGGGCTGAACAGTGACAAGTGTCTCATCACACTTACTAAGCACCTCTGCTCCAGACCTGATGTGTCCAAGCCTCCCTCTGGGGCCTGAGTCTCCCCCACTGCACCCTCCTGGGGAAAAGGGAGCTTGACACACCCTGTCCCCACTGCCAGGAAAACCACGGGGGGTGCGGATCACACCCATGTCAGCCTCATACAGGAGGACAGGTACAGTGCCCCTAACAAAGCTCATCCATCCAGGCCTCTGGGAACAAATCAGTACAGCTACCTATCCACCCACCAAACTGATTCACGTTAATCCAGAGATGTCAGGATCTGAGTGCAATACCATGGTCCACAAAACCAGACTCATGATAGGCAAGCATCAACCACAAGGTGGGAGGTCCAAGGAGAAATCCACTGATTCAGGTTATGTGCCTGATACCACTTAGTTAACCTTTCTGAACTGTTCCTTTGTCCAAAAGATGAAAGTAGTACTAGTTGCTATGAGGAATAATTAATACACACATTTAAGGACATAGTACAGTGTTTTGCAAATATTCCAGAAATGTTAAGGTTTTCCTCTTTCCTTCAACAAGAAGCAAATCTGAAAAGACCACGAAAACATACTGCCGAAAACATGGGAAACAGTATCTCCTCCTTGTAGACAAGAGAGCACTCTGAGGCAGACACAGGTCCCCATCAGCAATGAAGGGACCGAGTCCTCATCCCCAGAACAGTGGGATGGTGGCCAGCAGCAGGTGAGGGGTCTGCGTGACTGATTCTCCAACTCTGTCAACAATGGCTGGGGAACACCTACCGAGGGTTAAGGGCACACGAGCGCACCTCCCATGTCAGCTGGACTGTATGCAGTTAAGCTCTCAGATGAGAATTTAAGTCCCACTCCCTCACCATGACTGGGGAAGCAGGGAGGGGCGATGACCCCAGGTGAAGATACTGGCAACCTGCCCCAGACGGCATTAGTGTAAGAGAGCATTTTCTGGTTTTCGGCACAGAGCCCAGATCTGTCCATGTAAGAGCTGTCCCGGAAATGCCACAGTTTTCTGGCCCTGCCTGGCAGATGTGATTTCATATGCAGGAGGGGTCTCCAAGAGTTAACAGGCCCTGAGCCACCAGACTCAAAGACAGGGCCTCAAGCACTGTGCTATCCAGTCAGATGATGTGACATAGCCCCGGGGCAGACCGTACCTCAGGCTGATGGCAGTTCTGAGTTGTCTGCCCAACCAGTTTGAATCTTGTCTTCTGTCCCCTAAATGTCATTGGTGCATCTGTCATGGGGCCCAAGGAAATCACCCAAATTGGACAGTTCCTTAAGGGCAGTCGTTCCATTTGATTTATCTTTATTTGCACAGCACCTAGCACCACGCCTGTCACAGAGCACTGTTCAGGAAATCTCTGTGGATGGGAAAGATGGGAAAGGTCTCTGCCTCCTTAGGAGTCCTGAAGCAGCAGCTCATTTCTGGAATGCACAAGGCTGACCTGAGCAGCTAGAGGACGAGGACAGGGAAATGACCACAGGGGACGAGAAACATCTCAGAGTTGAGGCCATCGGAGGTGCAGCAGCCTCAGAACGTCAGGGCTGGGAACTGTGCGCCTCCACCTTCTCTTCTGCCTCCCCTCAGGCTGAGGACCGGGCCCAGCTGACAGTCCCGGGTGACAAGTCTTGTTCACCAGAGGCTAGAGAAGAATGGGAGGCTCTCCCAGGGAGTGGAGGGGACATCCCTAAATTAGGCAGCTACCGACCGAGTTCGCAGCAGGAAGTGGACGGCATGTGCTACAGAGGACCATGCCAGTGGCACCCCAGACAGAGCACCCCCTGCCACTCACCCACCGGCTGCACATTCACAGCCACACTGGGTCTCAGGACAAGCCTCAAGCAGGGCCAGGTCTAGGACCCTGCTCACCTCTCAGGCTGGTACACTTCCCAGCTGATGGGCCTACTGCTTACAGTCGAGAAGCCTGAGCTCAGCAGCTCAAGAAAGAGCTGGGAAACCAGAATCCAACCAGTCTCATCTGCTGGGAAGGACCGAGGGAAAAATGCCTTAAGTTTCCCTGGATACCTTGAACTCTGCATGGCCCTCTGGCCTCTGCTCAACCCCACCACCTCCCATGAGAAAACAGCCCCGGCCCTCTAATGTGCTGATAATAAGGGCCTACTGGGCCAGAGGCGAGGGAAAGACCTCAGACCAGGAGAATCCTCACTAAGCCATTTGTTCAGTTGGTAGGAAGACCAAAGGCAGCGGCCTTCTGGTCCTAGCAGCACCATGACAGGAGGAAAGTCACCATGGAGACCACTCAGGCTGTAGACAGAGGACGATCTCCAAGGGTCTCGCACCTCAGGCATCCTGCTGCCTGCTGCCATGCTATGTGACGGCCCTGTGCTCACAAAGGAAGTTTCTCTGGCACCTGAGCACTTACTTAACCGCTCTGTATGTTTCCTCATCTGCAAAATAGATCTACTAACTGTGCTTACCTCCCAGGCCACTCTGAGGATTAAATAAGGCAAAATACTTAAAGCGGTCAGAACAATGCCTGGCATACATTAAACATCAATAAATGTCAGCCGTAATAGTTCTTCCTGAGCTGTTCTCCATAGCACCCGGTGGTGAACCTTCTAGAGCTCTCAGTAATCACAAACAGCTGGCTGTGGTGCTCATGCCACAGGCTCACGACCACTGGCCTAGACAATTCAAGCAAGGGAGGAAGAGGATGCAAAAGAAATGCTTGCAATCCTTGAAGAAACTGACTAGCTTGTCAAGGCCTGTGAGTCTGCTGTCATTTGCAGCTTTGCCTTTTGACTGATTTCAGATTTCACAGGGCTTTGAAGAAGCCCTGTAATGAGAAACCAGCAAGCAGGCAGTCTGAGGGCTGCTCTGTGCACAGGGCCAGACAAAACCTTGTCCCCATCCCAGTGGCCCATGACACTGCTGGTCACATGAACATGCCTCCAAGGCCTTCCAACGCTTCACTGACCAGAAGCTACCACATGCATCCCCCTGAGCACCAGTGAGACTCTCTACCATCTGAGCCCGAACACCCACTTCTGGAAGAAGTGCCATTTGCACAGAACAGAGTGAAATCCCAACAGGATTCCTGTAAGCTCTAACTTCTAACTTCTTGCTAAAAGCCTTACTTCAAAAACCCGACTTTACTCATTTTCTCCAAGAACCTCAAAGCATGCACCTCAGAGGTCCAAGATGGGCTCAGTAAACTGTCAGCATGGAGGGAGGGAAGGGAAACGGTCCCAAGCACTGCTTTCGATGGAGTCTGAAGAGAACCTGCCTCGGGCACTCATTAACCCTCCCATCTATGCCCAGAGGGCCCCTGCACTGTGATGGTGAATCCTTCTGACTCCAACTCCTCAGCACTCGAAGTCAGCAACACGCAGCCATTTCCTGCCCCTGCCAGGACTCTTCCTCCTCCTCCTAGCACCAGTGCACACCCACAGAGGGACCAGAAAAGGCAGGAAATGCTTGCTCGAGACCAGAGAAAATGCCAGAAAACAGAAAGGGGGAAGAAAAACGAATCAGAACTGTGTTGAGCAGGGCAACTGTTCTCCCAAGAGAATGATCAACTTGATGGCTTATTTCATCATGAGAGGTACAGAAAAACGTGTTCTCTCCTCATGGGCTGCCTAAACTCTTCTTCGGGCCACCTTGCAACAACTGGCACTGTGCCTAAAAAGCAAAGGCTGGACTGGCTACCCTTGGGACGGTAAGGGTCTAGCTTACATTTACTCACGTGGTTTTAACTTAATCATCCAGATCCACAGGACACATCTCCCCATGGGCTCTTTACTGGGTAGGCCGTAATGCAGACCCTCTCTTCGGGTGCCTTCCCCAACGTCAGCCTCCAGTCTCTAGGATGCGAGTCACTAGGGAAGCTGAGGGAGTGCCCAGGACTGAGCCACAGGCTTAAGGAAAGCCAGCAGGGGTCCCCAACAGACACCGAATTCTGACAGATGTTTCTTCCGCCCTGCTGTACTTGTACTCTTCTCTACTTCTTGCCCCAGCTCCCCCCACCCAACCTTGAGAAGCAAGAGTCCGAATTTTATATTCCTAGTTAAACTTTCTTCCTCCAAGAGCTAATCTACCCTGACCCTACGGAGGGAAAGTCTGAGCTGCTGTAACTGCAGGGTTGGTTTATTTTCCCAACAGTGAAATAGCTAAACCAAATATGCCCTGTGTTTCAGCAGCTTAAACACTGAGGTCTGACAAAGACCCGAGATCCCACTTCGCCTGCCAAGGGCCAAGTGTGTGCCTAAGTGAGAGAACGTGGCTCTGAGCAGCGGGAGCCCGAGTGGGTGAAGGCGTCTGTGCAGCTCTTGCTGGTTCCCCCCAGCACCGCGGAGATGCGCCGGGCTGCGCCGCTCCGGGGCCGCGGAACCGGCCTTCTCGCCCCGCCTATTTAGCTCGGGGAGGGGGCGCCACCTCCCAGCGCGCAGGGTGCCGGTCACGTGACGGGGCGGGCCCGGTAACCCCGGCAACAGGGCCAGCCAGGCACCCGGAGCGGCGCCCTCCAGGTAAGCAGGCTGGGTGGGCTTTGGAAACCACTCCAGGCAAGTGCCCCGGAGACTGCCGTGCTAGGGGAATCTCCTCGTTCGTAAAATGAGCACCACACTTTTGCAGGAACTGGAAGGGGCACTTCAGGTCTGCAGGCTCTCAGATCTTAAGTCTTTCTTACACACCCCTCACCCCCAGAACAACAGCTTTCGGTACCATTGTTTTTTAAAATTTTGCTTCTTTTCTTGGGACGGCACAATGTCCACAATGCCCCACGGGGAGCTTGCAAAGGGAGTGGCCCTGCATCCAGTGTCGGCCAGAAGCTTACGTTTCCAACGACTGACAGGGTCCAGGACCAAAACTGTTTAGAACTTTTCATAAAATTTCAGTCTGTCGCTGAATTCCGTTTATGTTCGCATTATGAAAACAAGGGACCAAGAAACGAGAACAAACATTAATAGTACGAGCACTTCAGAATAATTTTTGGCACGTCATAAAACACCAACTACGAGTTATCAACTTATTACAGTAGATCCCAATGTAATTATACATGACCGAGAAAATAATAACACAACTTATCTTTTAAAAACGTCGTATAATCCAGGCTAGTCCTAACTGGTCGGCGTGTAAATTCCCTGTGTACAATCTGTGCTGATGAAGACCTATGGGATTGGAGAAGAACGCCCGAGCCTTTTCCTGGGTCGCTGTGAAAAACTGGACTCAACAGGGAACAATAAAAATGGTCTTTCTGGAGAGTAGTATTTTTTTTCACCAGGGAGATGAGCAAAATGAAGTGACAGACGCAGTGGCGATAAAAATGACAAGGGAAAGATTGTTCACAGTGGCTTGACACAGAGCAGGGCCTCCTCCTGGCATCTCAACAGTGGAACTTTGCTGGGAGGAACAGCTCAGCAGGCCCAGCCCAGGAGCAAGAGGCTCCTGCCTCCACAGCCCAGGGGAGAACCTGTAACTTCACCCGGCCTCCATCCTGTTTAGAACCCTGAGCTGGATGACCTTTCTTAAAAGTCAGGCTCCTGAGCTGGGGATTCAGCTCAGTGGCCCTGTGGCTGCCTCACAAGCACAAGGTCCTGATTTCAATCCCTGGTACAAAAAAAAAAAAGTCAGGCTCCTTTACACTGTGGAACAAACTCTTCATAAACTTAGAATTTGAAAGGAGAATTACTGGCAAAAGGATGTGCTTTACAAAATTAATCAGAGCCCTGCTCTTGCTTGGCCAGAAGTGCTAAATGTTCAGAGATGAATTCTAGAATAGGCTGAAGATAACAGCATTAGTAACTACAGTAGAGCCAGAAGGGGCTAAGAAAAGTTCAAATCAGGAACCCAAAGGCTCTCCACCCACAGAGCCACTCTCACATAGCAAAGCCATCCTAAAATGTCCTAAAATATTAGGAGCCAACTCCTTTATCACTGACCCTACATTTTCCAGGAACAGTCTGGTGGCCTGAGGGAGGGAAGTGAGTCCAGAAACATGAAACTGTAATCAAAGGTCTGATCCCCCCAAATGCCTTGTTAACTACCTGGGCCAAAGCCAACTAAGAAAAGCACCTCCATGCACATACCCACAGGCCCACAGACCTTCCACTTCCCACCAGGCTCATCTACGACTGCAGCCACCCATTCCAGGAAACTGGGCTGGCCTCCACAGCTGGAGGCTGTGGGCACCTTCCCTCCTGCTGTATCAGCTTACTCTGGCAATTTTCTCCTGACCTGTGAAGCTGAAGTCATTCCTTAGGACTCCTGTCAGGTTACTTGAGGAATCAAGTGCCTGGGAACTGAAGCAAAGCCTGGTAAGCAAGCAACACCACAGTGTTAAGAAAGCAACTGTTGAGCAATTGAAAGGCAATTTTCTCTCACCTTCCAACACCCAAGCACTCCTCTGATCATTTAAATGTCAACCCAACTAGGCTTTTCTCTTTTGTTCTAAGCTGCTGAAGGGCTTCAAGACAAGGCTGGGGCTCAGCAGGCAGAGACCAAGAGCTTCTGGGAGTTGCCAAGAACATCTGGGCACACGATCCCCCTTCCTATGAGGTGAACCTCAGGGCTAGTTCAAGCCCATCCCCACCCCAATTACTGGAAGATTTCAGTAATTTCAGAGGCAGTAAAAAAAAAATTTTAAAGTCGAAGAAAAAGAACATGGCATCACAAAGTTGAATTCAACCGTGGAAATTATCAACCGACAAAACAACACATAAACTACCTGATAATGACACCTTTGGGGCTGGGCATGGGCTTCTTCCAACTCAAGTTCAAGAGACTCCTTTTAGCCCACTCCCATTCACAGCTTCCTTGACAGGATACTAGAATGTGGGTTTCCTGAGCCAGTAAGTCTTTGGGCTCTAAATGTGTAGACAGTGGGCTGGGATGAAGACAGACTTCTAATTACAAATGTCCTGGCAAGGCAAATGGCCAGGGAGAAGCACCTTTCTCCAGGAAGGGGGTATCCAGCTTTCAATCACTTTATAAAATGGTGCCAGACCCAAAATGGGTTAAAAACACTGACCTACTCCAGCTCTTAGATTTTTACACACAAGGCCCAGAAAAGTTAATTGAGTGCTGCAGATGACAGAGCAAATTGTGTTACTTTCTGAAGCTGGTTGCAGCCTGTAGGAAGAAGAGGACACCGTATGAGCCAACAGCCCTTTTCCACTTCTAATTTCAAGGACTCCGCGAGGTCTCCAGTCGCCCTGTCTGGATTTTCAGGCCTGAGTGTGTCAGTCACCACTCTTTCCCTGGAGTGTCTAGATGGCCAGGGGCTGGGGAGGCTGGAGGTGGCCAACAGCCAGCCACTTAGCACCAAGGCAGGCACCAACTCTCAACCAAACTGTTTCCTGGGGGCTCAAAACAGGGTTTCCAAAAAGCCCAGTCCTCCCGGGTGAGACACAGTTCAGTACCCCAAGGACCAATCACAAGGCTGGTCTGCACATAAGGAAAAATCACCAAAAACCACTGGCCCCCAATACCATATGGTTTCCAGACCAGGCCAGTATGAACAATTTCACAAGGGAAAAGGGGGATCTAGTAAACTAATTCAGAATGAGAACTTTCTTGCAAATGAAGTACAATTTTCAGAGATTACTCTGGGATGGGAAAATGTCTGTAATAGCATAATTGACAGTTCACAATATAAAAATGCTATCAATATGTGGTCAGCAGCTGCCCCTTGCAGACTAACAGGCCATTTACAATCAAGTAATTAAGAGGCCATCAGCTCAAGGAAACTAATGTAGACTCTCTCTTGAAGGGAAGAATTACAAATGAAAACCTCTTTAAGAGATAACCAGGCACTTGCAAACTACAAAGAAAAGCCCATGGAAGTAGACAAAGGGCAGCACTTACTTTGTAGGTGACCCTGTAACTGGTTGGGCCTTTCCACAAGTATTGTAGGAAGATGAAACATCAAAGTACACATCCTCTCTTGGCTTTTGACCCTTGACCCCTGGGGGGGAATTATTTCCCGAATAAATGACTAAAGTGAGAGGAAAAGGGGTTGTATTTATGAATATGCTCATCACTGCATGTGGGAATTAACTGCCACCAAAAAAGGAAGCGGCTAACAAAGCCACAGCAGGACAGTGTACACATGTGGTGGCCCAAAGCTCTGACCCCAAAAGCAGAATGCAGCTCATTGCCAGGTCCCTGGGCACTTCTTCACTACGTGAGGAATGCACTGCTCTTCTGAAAGTGGCTGCTGTGAGGACTAAATGAGATGATCCATGAGAAAGACATTTAGAACAGTGCCTGACACATAGGACTTGACCAAAGCTGGCTGCAATTATTACTATGCACTGAAGTGGCAAACAGATAAAATCAGGCAGTTCAGCAAAGCCCAAAGTGTGCTTACAATGAGTTAAATTACTCATCTAGTCCTGGTTCTCATTAGCTTCTTTCTCTTCAGTGGTGAAGTTTTTGTGACAAACCATAAAGAGGGAGAAAGAATACACTTGGAAGCCTTTGCAGAACAGGGCAGTGAATGGTGCAAGGGGCCTGATTCTGTTTGAGTCTGTGTATCTTCCCCCTAGAGACTCAGCAAAACGTGTGCCCAAGGAGTTCCTCCAGGAGTAGACACTGATCGCCAGGAGACACTCTCCACCACAACTGACTCAGACATTAGCATGCAGCACGTTCTGTCTGTGAGACACAGGGAATGTCTGCAGGGCCCTTCAGAGAAAGATGTCCCGCCTCAGAACCAGGCAGCCTCCCTCTTTCCTCTATAGGGTAGTATCACGTCCCCAAGGACATGGGACCTGCAGCAGCCCTCCCATGGCCACAAGAGGAGCTAAGTCAACATGCTTTGGGGACAGAGCAGCGAGATGCAGAGAGCACTGCCCTGTAAGGAACTCCGCTGTGCTAGGATTTAGCCAAACAGCTGGGTGCTGTGGCACGAGCCTGGAATTCCCGCACTTGGGAGACTAATGGAGGAAAATCTTGAGTTTGCAGCCAGCCTGGGATGCATAGTGAGTTCCAGGCCAGCCTGGATTACATAGTAAAACCCTGTCTCAAAGAAAGAAAAGAAATTAGCCAGTGCTGGAGCTACCTATTGTGAGACTTATTAAAGTGGAAAAATAATATTTTCTTTATTGTTGGAGTCAGGAGAGTTACAGTTTTCTGTTCCTCTCAACGGAAGGCATCCTAACAAGGCGGGGGGCCTGAGCAACATCTAAGGGAGACCCAACAGGCCCACCCAACTCTGGGCCGGGATTCGGCCAGGGGAGATGGCAGGCGCACCTGAAGCACACGAAGGACTGTCCCCAGGCCTGAGAATACCAGATGGTGTTGCAGGCAGGCGCTGAGCAGCTGAGCCCCAGACGTATGGCCTTTTACGACCTCTAGAAGCCTCCTGGCCACCAGCTCTCCCATTTCTGGAGTCACCCATTTCACAAAAGCTGCCCTCTAACATAGAGTTTCCAGAGAGTGTGCAGGATACTCAGTTACACTTGGATTTCAGAAAAACAATGAATAACTTCCTAGCACAGGTATGTTTCACAGGTGATGTCTGGCCAGGCCCTGGCAAAGGACAAAGACCCTGGCAGCACTCTGGAAGCAGGATGGCCTCCCCTGCTTCCCGACTGCCGGGCTCCCTGGGTGTGTCTGGTCTGGCACCAGGACGGCACGTGCAGGTTTCCGATGTGCATTTTATAGCAGATGAGAAGTGGTCAATGCTTTGGATGTAAGGGTGTGGCAAGGGTCACTCTGGTCCTGAGAGGTTTGGAAAGTGTGTGGCAGGCTGACGGGGGTGCTGTGGCCCTGAGAGCTTTTTCCAGGAGGCAGAAGACAGGACAGCTCCCTGACCCGACTGCCTATGTGATGCCCATGACCATGGACTGGGGTGAGAAGCAGCAGTGGGCAGGGCCTCACACCTGCTGCCCGCTGTCCTTGGCTCTCCTAATCTGTGCTCATGCTGCTCTCACAGCCTTTCTCCATCAGGCCATGCCTGACAGTGCGGTCCCCCTGGGGCCAAGGACGATGTTCAGTTTGCTCGGTGTAGTGCAGCCTCCTCGCTCACAAACAACCCCTCAATAAAGCTCCCCGAGGACAGCAGGGGTTCATTTCCTGGAACCTTGCACATGGTTCCTGTTTCACGTCCCTACAGTATCCTGCCCAGGGCCACAGGACTACCCCAGATCTGGGGACGCAGTAAGTGCCTCGAGCCACCGGCTCCCTGAGGCAGGAAGATTCATGACTAAACAGCCATAAAACTGAGCCGGTTTCCAACAACGGACGAAATTTGTCTTCCCTGCCTTTATCCCTTTTCTCCCCGATTCCCTGCCTCTAGAAGCTGCTGCACTAAGAGCACTGAAAAAGAAATGTGGGGTGGAGTGACTGGTGCCTGTGACCTTCAGAACAACAAGGAGAGAACAAATGGAAGTGCTGATGTTTCCAGCGACCCTTTCCAATTGCAGTACTTGCCTTTCTTTCTAGAAATGACAGGGGAAAAATCATGCCAAATCTGCAGGTAAGAAAGAAGCAAGCAGGGCTGCCTACATAATTTGCAGGGCCCAAAGCAAAGGGTACCTTTTCATACTTCTTACTAAAAAAGCAGGCAACGGTACCTCGAAGGGTACCTCAAACTGCTTCTTCCCAGCAGTCTCGCTCACTCTGATGCACCATTTCCTACCTCCTATTTGATGTCATGCACTGACTGTACCCTCCTGAACCCTTGACCAGGCCCCTAATGGGCAAGAGGTGTCAGCAGTTGCCAGGGTAGAGTCAGACAAGCCAGGTGAGCCCTGAGTCCAGGGGTCCATGCTGCATCGTCCCTCTGGACTTTACACACAACACAAAGAAAGAATTATGCAGGATTTTTAGACAGCAGCTGCAGAGCTCTCAAGCCCAAACAGGAGAGGTCTGTGAGTTTAGGCCAAGGTGGGCATAGTGGCCCACACCCGTGATCCCAGCACTCTCAGAGGCTGAGGCAGGAGAATCACAAGTATGTGAGCCCAGCCTGTGCAACTTAGCGACTCAGCGTGAACCTGAATCAATCGATCGATCGATCAATCAAAGAGCGAGGGTACAGGTCAGTGAGAAGGCCCTGGGTTCCATCCTCAGCACAAAAACCTCTCAAAAAAGCCCAATACCCTGTCCGAGCTTATAGGACATTTCTGAGGTCATCCTCTACCTCTTTCCTCCCTCCCAGATCCTTTGATTCCAGCTCGATAAATCTTGAAATTCTGCAAATGTAATCAATTCCTTGCAGTAGTTGTTAACCAGATATAGGATATGCCCTCAGCCCTCTAGGGTGTTTGTTTGTATGTGTTTGCATGTTTGTGTGTATATGTGTGTGTGTGTTCATACATAGATTGGAAGAGAGAACTGCTCAAGGACAAAAATACCAAGTGACCTGCAGCATGACAGACAGTCCCACACAGTGAGATCTGTTGTACCCAGTGCAGTCAGGCCCAGGTTGGTTCAAGTGCCCAGGACACCTTCAAACAAATGAGCTTAAATGAGCATACCCATGAGACCTCCATCACTTGTCCTGGAGGCGACAAATGCTGGCCAGAATTCCCTAGGAGTACTGCTCATCCCTTCCTCTGAGGGCTTCACAGCAGGCTGGCGCCATACTGGTCCCAGCTCAGCCAGTGAGAGGCTCACGAGTGGGAAGTGAGGCCTTATCTCCTGGACCCCTTTTCTCCTCAAACCCCCTCCACACCAGACCCCCCAGGGTGAGGTGGGGGGTCCTCCCGATACGGGCCTCTAGCTCCCAGAGGGGGGCTTCAGGAAACCTTCACGGTGGGGTACAGTAAGCCACAGGGTGGAAACTTCACAAGGGTGAGGTAATAGTTGTGGTTTTATGTTTAGCACCTGTGTCTTCCGGAGACCTCAGGGCTCATGGGAAGAGTGGGTTTTAGTCACCTTCCCACTGCAGCAAGGCTCACTTGCAAGCCAAGCCCTTGAGCCCGTCCTCCACCCAGTCCCAGCAGCCAGAGCCTCCTCGTGGGAACAGCAGGCCCGTGAGGTCCCAGCTGTCTGGTTCCCTGGTGCCCTGGTGCATCATGGGTGCAGTCCCGCCGCAAGAGTAAGTGAAGGGTAAGCAAGTGTCCACAGCTACTCCCACCGGGCGGGCAACTGAGAAGGAAGGTGAAGGAAGCAGGGCTGCACCCGTTCCTCCTAGCGGGCCTCTTGTACTCAAGTTCCCAGAGCTTCCTATGCTCAAACTGCACCACTTCCTGCTCAGCTGTATGCACGTGCCAATTTCACAGTGAGACTGCAAAGGTACTGAGGTACGGGAGCCCAGGCCAGGCCGCACGCCCTGGAGGAGAAGGGCTGGCGCTTGCCGTGGCCCTGCACGCCTCAGCCCATGGCCTTGCACAGCCCCTCCTCGGCTAGTCCCGGGCCCAGCTCACGGGCCCCACACAGACTTGAGTGCCCCCGTCCGGTGTACCCTGCTCCAGCTCCAGAAGGGCAGCGTCTCCCGAGAGCAGCACAGGCCCGGGTGTGCAAAGTCAGAGTCACAGTGCATCACTGTACGCCCTGGAGGAAACACGCAACCCAGCTGAGGCGGCTATCAGCAAACCACAGGACAGGCAGTAACACTCCCCGACTGCGGCACTTACACAGCAGCCCTCCGCTGGGCGCACGGTGCGCACACCCACACACACTCCTTTCTGTACACACCCTGACATACAAAAGCAGCACAGCTCCACATACACGCGGGCTCTCATGTCCTGACTGGCCGGCCCTAAGTTCGCAAGAGTGTCGGCTGCTGGCTCCCTGAGTGGATCCAGCGTCTCCTCCATCCCACTGCCAAACCTAATGTCCACATCACCCCATGGACAGAAGCAGTTCAGAAACGGCACAGAAACCAGGTTTGGAGAGATGGCTTCATTGAAGAGGGAAGTGGCAAACGACTGCTATTTTTATCGGCTTTTCTCAGTGCCCCTCTGTCAGGGGTGACAAGCACCGTGCCCTCCCCCAGGTTTCCGGTCTCATCCCATTTTAGATCTTCTGCAGCCAGGCTCCCTCTGTCTCCTCGTCCGGGGGCTGGGACACAGCTGTGGCCCGAAGGAGTGTCTAGCAAGGCAGACCATGGTTTCAGGGGAATCTGTTTAGGCTAAGACCATCTGTTAGCATGCCTTCTCTCTAAGACATAGCCCTACACATGTATGGTTCACAAAGGACACTATTCTGCTGCTTGACACTTGGCTGGGACTTTAAAACGGTCCTTTCTGCCACATTAGCAACCAGAGAATGCATCCTGGGTGCTCAGGTAAATACCAGCGTCCTACACAACTCCCTTGCCTCATTAAAACAACCCCCCACACCTGGGCTGTATTTACTTTTAGAACTTCCATTTCCCAGCTCCAACCTGAGCCTGTGACCTGGCCCTACCCCACAAGGACCTCCTCTGACTTAGAAAATTAAAGTTTTTGACAGTCTTATTTTCTCTTTTCACTCAGCAATTTCTCACTGAGTCTGGCAAAAGGCCCTCTTAAAGGCCGCATGAGGCAGCGCTTCGTGAGGACTTCTCTTGCCAGACATAAATGCTGTCCCTCCGAATACCTCCGGCTCTTCTCTGGGGCTCACGGTCGGCTCTACTCTCCTTGCCCCTTGAATTCGGTGTGGACAAGAGTCTTGCTTGGTATTCAGTGAGAGCAGAAGAGCTGTGTGTCACTCCTCTGGGCTGCAGTGTTCCACGTCGGATCTGCCATGCTCCTTCCCTCTACCAAGGTTACCAACATCATCAACCCAGGTCATGGAATGGGGACAGGAGGGAGCAGAGCCCACAGCTGGCCGGGATCCGGGACACCGCATCAACAGGGAAGAGCCCTGTGCTGCTTTCAGTCGGTGGGCCTGTGGGGTTGTTACTGCAACAGAACCCACCCGCGGCCCTTGCACCACTTGAAGAAAGAAGTCTGAGAACCTGCTCGCTGCCTGAAGGGAGGACATAAGAAAGCAGCAGGAGAGAGGAGAAAGAAGGGTCCAGGGCAAACTCCGTCATCCCTGCCTTGTTTTTTAATGCTTTCATGCTTTTGTGCACGTGAGCCCTTCTATTCCAAATGTTCTTCCCCTTCCTATGATTTAGGAATCACAGAAAGGTCAACACCTTCAAATTTCAACTTAAACTACATCATCTCCAAGAATATTTCTCTTCCCATAACCCCAGGTAGTTCTGGCATCTGGGCGCTGCTACCAGCAGGACTCTGAACTTATCACTAAAAATACACTTATTGCACTCACTTCTCTAGGAAGATAGGACAGAGAAGTGGTTACGAGGGCAAGCTCTGAAACAACGGCTTTGAATCAGGTGTGATTAGCCGAGATGTTTTAAAAAGATAGAGTCTTTATTTGGGGGCGGGGGGTTACTGGGAATCGAACTCAGGACCTTGCACTTGCCAGGCAAGCACGGAGCCACCGTGCTATATCCCTGGCCCTGAAAGATAGTCTTACTGTGTTGCCCCTACTGGCCTCAAATTCCTGGGCTCAAATGGTCCTCCTGCCTCAGCCTCCTGAGTTGCTTGGATGACAGGTGAGCACCATGGCACCCAATTATGGAGAGCTTTTTTGGTTGTCACGAGTGGACAGGTGCTACTAGACACGGGTGCTGCCACACATCCTACAGTGTACTGGACAGCATCCCACAGCTCGAAACTGACTTAGCCCAAATCAGTGTGCCATGGCTGAGAGACTGCAGTGCAAGTCTGAGGCGACATCCTGACTCGTGTGTCACTGTGACCTGCACGCATGTCCCTCAACCTCTTGAGCAACGCCTGCCACATAACAAATCCGTGACCTATGTTAGAGACTGTACCTGCCTCCTCCACTGAAGTGCGAACTCCTAGAAGGTGAGAACTGAGATGTTCTTATGTGCGTGCCCCTGGCTGCCAGGACACAATAAACGTAGGCGGGTACGTTCACCCTTTTCTGAAAGCTAGCTAGTTGCAAGGAGTGGATAAAACCTTCCGCCAGACACCAAAAGGCAAAGCCTGAGTATTCCACTGACAAAATCTACACTGTTTCAGTATATTTATTACTTCCAGTTCACTATAAATGACAAATCCAAGAGACTCTCAGCCAGAATATTTAAGAAACCAGAAGACAGACACAGAGAACCATTCGCAAGTTCATGGCAAATAAACTATACTAAACTATGATGCCATCTGAAGGAGCCACCTGAATCAAGCGACCTCACCAATGGCCATAATTCATTTATGGATTTAAACTCAACCCAGGCACAGACATCAAATTTTCATTTGCATCAGTAACAAGAGTTTGTTGTATTTTTTAAAAACTACTGAGCAACTTCAAACCAAAATCTCAAACTAGCTCCTCAAAATGTACTGGTCAGAAAAAATTCTGAACCAAACTGTCATTTGCTTCAGTTTTACCTCTGGTCTTGAGCCCAAAAACCTGACCCCTTGCCAAAATGTGTCGGACAGCTCTAATGGGCTCAGAGGACTGTGCAGAAAGCCTGCGGTCATCTATCTTCATGAGACTATTTCTACTCCTCAGGCTCACGGGATGCATGTAAAAATCCTCTGCTCATTTTCCAAAATCCATTAAGCCCACATAGCAAACAATCCTTTCTTTCACCAGAGGAGATTTTTCAAATATTATACTTCATTATAGCAAGGAACAAATAACATACCTTTTCATTTCTTATGACTCACTGGAATCAGGACTAAGGAAGCTTTCTTTATTTTACACATTACTGAGCTCCACCTACATCATGAGGCAGGAAAGCATGCACATATTCTCAAGCACATGGTGCCTTCCCTACTGCCCCATGGAAGCAGACCCTGCAGCCCACTTCCCTCCCGGGACAGGAATAGAGGCCAGACAGACAACCCCAAAAGCGCTACAGTCACCAGCTGCTGTTGTAGCACTTCTAAATTACATATACCATCTTTTCAATTTAAAGTAAAAAGAGAAAGCATTTCTAGGGCCTTCAGCACAACCATGTGGCAAAACTGCACCCAAGAGGCAGCCCGGGCTGTATCCTCCCAGGTAAAACTGGAGACAGCCTCACCCACAGTGGGACCTGCTCCTGGGGCCTGCAGCTGAAGTCTGAAGAATTCACCGGTCAGAGGACAGGCAGGGAGGTGGAGAGGAAGGACCCAGGGCAGGGAGGTGGAGAGGAAGGACCCAGGGCAGGTCACAAAAGCTCACAGCTCGAGGAAACACGGCAGCCCTGGGGATGACAGGGCGGGCACTGGGGACCCCAGCTGCCCTTCCCGGTGCTGCTTTCTGAGTGCCGCAGAGGGACACGAGGGTGGGGCAAGGGGACACTGCTCCGGTTCCTTTGTTTTTATTTCCATTTCCAGGCTCAGCGACCCACTGGCAACTTCCCCTGGTCAGCTGGACAGGACCCTGAGGGCTGCGGAGCACCTGTGAGTTGGGCAGGTGCCTCACCTGAAGCCCAGGGAGGCAGAGCTCACTGGAGCCCCACGGTTCCGGATACTCTGCCATTTCCACACCGCCTCTGAGCGCATTTTTGTTGGCATTCGTCTTGTTTTGGTTTTGTTTCTTCGGTACCAGGGATCGAACTCAGGTCTTTGCACTTACAGAGCAGGCGGCAGGACCCCTGAGCTAAATCCCCGGCGTGTCTTTCGTCTTTTTGAACCCAGACCATTTCATGGAAGGTGCTATGGTTTCTGTCACGATTCGCACCCCACAGCCTCCTGCGCTCACAGGTGGGGCTAGTGGAAAGTGGATGGGCTATGCATGCATTACACCTGCCTGGGTGTCGGGCTGAGCCTGGAGGCCTGACCTGGAAGGGAGCGCTTCCTTCCCGGCTCCTACCTTTGTGCACTGCTCCCCAGCCGCCCAGACGGGCAGCTGTTCCTCTGCCAGACTCCCGCTTCGGGCCAACTACAGACCGGATGTGAGCCAAAATAAAGCTCTCCTCCTTTTAGTTGTGGGTGTCAGGTGTTCTGTCCTAGGATGAGAAGAGTAACTAAGACTGAAGTGGATGGCAAACAAGCACGTCAAAGCTCTCACCCTCAACAGCCACTGGGGAAAACAAAACTGCACTGAGAGGCTGGGTATGTAGCTCAGTGGAAGAGCGCTTGCCTGACATGGCTGCAGCCAGGGGTTCAGCCCCAGCACCAGAAAAATAAAAACAACCCACAAGCTGGTCCTGCGTATCCATCAGAGTGGCTAAAATGAATGGGTGACTCTGCCAGATGCGGATGGGGGTGTGAAGGGACCAGACCGTCATGCACTCCGGGAATGTGGGATGGAACCGCCATGCTGGAAGACAGTCTGGCAGCGTCTTAACTCAATGCACCAGGCACAGTGGCACAGGGCTGTAATCTCAGCCCTCGGAAGATCGAAAGTTCAAGACAAGCCTGGGCAACTCACTGACTTTGCAAGATCTTCTAAATAAATAAATAAATAAGCAAGCAAGCAAACAAACAAATTAGGCTAGAGATGTAACTCAATGTGAAGGCCCTGGGTTCAATCCCTGTTGCAACAAAAACCAGTAAACATGTAATTACCATATGACCCAACCGCTGTACTCCTGGCCATTTATCACAAAGCAGGGGAAGCATACAGTCTCAGGACACACACAGGAAGCAGCCAACACTGGATGTGACTCAGGTGTCCCCTCCTGAAAGTGTCTGTAATCATTATCTAGAAGGCAGAAAAGGCAGGGGTCTGCCTGGTGTCACTTCTCCTGCAACTGACTGCCCGCAGCTGGTCACCGTTCCAATGGCCTTCGCCACACTCAGGTGGAAGCCACCACTCCGCACAGTGATGGTCAGGCCCCTTCCGAGGAGGAGCTGGGCATCGCTGGAGTTCATACCCTTCGTCCCAGCTGTCTCTCCCTGTGGATGAGGAGCCCCAAGACAGCTGGAAAGTCTGGGCTCCTGCTTGCTGACCCCTTTGAAATGAACCCTTCTCCCTTCCATCACCAAGTTCCTCATTTAAGTGAGGTCTACAGGCAAGTCGCCTACCATGATTGCGTTCTGTTCCAATTTAGGGGCTCATGTTGCAAGCCTGCAGCGGGCTTTTACCCCTGACATTTAAAAGGGTCAGTGCCCTTGTGTCTAGGCCACCTTGCTTCAGAATGCCTGGGTGCTGTGGCGTCTACAGTATTCAGGGAACCCCATGCAACAAAGATGTCCGTAGTCCTCTGTCGGGGTGGCCAGAGGCACCCGGCTGTGTGCAGATCTGAGCTCTGCCCGACTGCGCCTGTCCTGAGACAGAGGGCCCCGAAACTCCCTCTGGAGGCGGGCTGCAGAGCCAGGAGCTTTAGCTTTCCTTGCTCCTCATTCCTTCCTACCAGCCTGGGGACTGTGAGGCAGCCCAGAAGTTCAATTGGGTAAAGTTGCATCTATTGAGTCCATGTTATGAAACAAAGGCCCATTCATTTAAAGGGAAAAAAACCCTCTCTTAGTTCTTCAGCCAGACTCAAAGGCTGCTCCAGGGCAGCTATGCGAACACACTCTCCTCCCCCTGAATCTAGTATTTCCAAAGCGACAACCAGCGCTCATTCTCTGCCTCCCAGCCCCTGTGGCTAAGTACATCCATCTCCCTGTGTTCAGTGTGGTTAGTTCTCAATGCTCCTAAGGCAGGGACCCAAAACCAACTCAGCTCAGTCTGCACGAAGCCCTGCCACCCTGCTCTATTCTCCAGGTGACAGCATCGGGGAGGCAAAGAGGAAGGGGCAGGGCCCTTGGAAACTCAGGTGACTAAATCCCAGCTGTGGGTTTGAGACTGATAAGTTCATCGGTCTAATCATCAGTCTCCTTGCTATTAAAGAAGGAAAATAATACACACCTTGCAAAGTTAAATGAAGCAATTAATGCAACCTGCCTGGCACAGAATAGACGCTTCCTAAACTGTAGATGCCATTATTTTTATTATCGTGCATCCTAAGGCTGCTCAGCATTTTTAACAGTGGCACGATGTGATTCACTCACATTGAACTTGTAGTGAATTGTAATTCCCAGTGAGTTTCATGAGAAATGCTGGAGAGCTCTGTTTCTATCCTATCCCTTTATACAACTGACTTTTAAAACTAGACTCAGGACTCACATTTCCTTTGACAATACCTATTCATGAAGGTCATACTGAATTATTTTCTGACGTTCTTGATGTCTTCTTTCTAAAGTCAATGTCACATGTTTGCAAACTATCACAAGAGGCCAAACTAATGGCCCCCAGCAACCTTCCCCCGGGCCACTCCGGGTATCTCCCTCAGGCCAACCCACAGGGGTCCTCAGGACTCCCTGGGAGGTATCTGAGGCCAGGCCAGGGCGCCAAAGAGAGGGTACCAAGCAGCATCTCAGGACCTGCGGGACTTTTCATGGTGCTGGGGATCAGTCCTAGGGCCTCTCACATGCTGGGCAAAAATGCTACCACTGAGCTACACTCCCAGCCCCAGACCTACAGGACTCTGGGCAGCTTCTCAGTGTTAACTACCAGTCTGCAGGAGGCCAGCGACAGCTCTCAGGAGACAGCAGGCTGATTTTTAATGTGCAGCATAATACACAAGGTCAACAGCAACCCAGACACTGCTCCATTTGGCTTTTGCCTAAGATCAAAACTAATTACTGTCCTGTGTACATTCCCAGGTTGGGGCAATAAGGCAGTCACACTGCTTCCGCAGTCCGGTGCCACACGCTTAGGATGCTCTTCTCTTGGTCTCTGGGTGGTGCTGAGATGCCAGTCTGAGACGTCTCTCCAGTCGGAGGCTTAGCCCTCAAAACGAATGCTCTGTGCCTGCAGGCTCTGCCCCGGGAGACACCCACTGGGCCTTTGAGAAGCTCCGAGTGGACCACCAGCGGGCAGAAAAGACATGAACCCTAAGAATTAGCACCACGGGCTGTCGCATTAGAGCCACGAGAGAAGGAGCAAATCACACATCTAGGCACAGTGGAGATGGCAGCTACACTTGACAGGCAGCAGTGCCAGGACGCTGCTGGACAGAACTTGACATCACATAGCACTGGCTCCTGCTGGCCTTCCTGCGACAAAAGTGAGCCGGCACACTCGGGGTGCAGGATGCGGTCCTTTCACCAGACTGGGGTTCAATCTGCTCCACCATCGGGGCCCGAGGGTGGAAGCAAAGTGCAGCTTGGAGTCTGTCTGGCTTACTGTGAGCAGGGGTGGGGTGCAAAGTGGGCTTCGGAGCCCCCAGAGCTGCCTGGGCCTGAGTCCCTGTGAGTGTGGCGGCCTAGGGGGTCTGCAGTGCAACGAAGCATCTCTGTTGTCATGGCCACCGGGCATGGCACCAGGAAGAGCCAAAGACACATGGGAGAGAAAGGAAGAAGCAGGCGACCCCCCAAATGCTGCCCTCCCGTGTCTCTGTGGTGTCATCACCCTGTGCAGCTCTTACACATGGGACTTGGGGTGCCTGGCCATGACACAGGCACTTGCTAAGGGCAAGATGGAGACCACGACAAGCAGCATTCTTCACAGCTGGAAGACGAGACAGGAGAGGGCGCCTCTGCTCCCAGGCCTGCTCTGTGCTCAGAACCTACCCACATCGGCCCACTTCATCTTCACAACAGCACGAAAGAGAGGAGCACTAACTCGGAGCAGTGTGGGAGATGAGGAAACTGAGGCTGAGACAAGTTAAGTTTCTGCAAGATCTGAGATGGAGCAAGGGTCTGCATTCAGGTCTGGCTGATTCCAGCTGCACACTCTCCTGCATACCATCTTGTTTTCCTGCTTGGCAGAGCAAGCCAACTCCAGCACACACCTCGACACACTTCAACACCAGAGCTCCGGACCCCACTATGTTCTGGAGGGAAGGCTTAATACACAGTATTTCACTGTTCATACTAAAGCTGGAAATACGCTCTTGGGTACCTGCTTCACTTTCAAATGAAAGAGAACGGCACAGGTTGCAAGTCTAGCATAAAAGGCTAAGGAATGACAACACCCAGTTGTCTCTGAGGCCCATGAAGTTACCATTTATTGCGCACTTGGTATGTCCGGATGCCCCACATTAACGTCATTTAAGGCTGAAACCTTAAGGCAGGTATCAACAGTCCCATTTCACAGACGATGAAGCTGAGGCAGAAAGGCAAGACATTTTCCTAAGGTCACAGTACCAGGAGGTGACAGTTTAGGCTCAACCCCAAGACTGCCCTGTCTCCAAACCCAGGCTCTCTGCTACCTGCACCCACCTCCCCCAGGAGTCCCAAAGATTACAGCTCAGTAACAGTTATCGAGCACAAGTCTCTCCCAGGCCTCCAGATCATGTCCTTCTAGTCAGCCGGGAAGGGGTGTGGGTGGCCTAAGGCCTCAGTTTAGCCTCAAAGGAGCAGGGCCACTGCCCAAGCAAGACATCTTCTACCAGCCGAGTGTCACTTGTGGAAGCCCCATGCGCTGAGGGTGAAGGTGGCTCTTTCATCCCCACCTCCTGAGCCTCCTGTGGATCCAGAATGGTTTCTCTGCTCGCCCACTTTAACAGAGGAAGCAAACTCAAGGCCTTCACCCCACACTGCTGCCCTAATGGCCATCACCCAAATCCAACTCTTCTACTCCCTGTTCTACAACATGCAGCAAAGCTTTCTGCATTTCATGTGCCCACGCCAATTGTTTATTCATTAGCTCATATTTAACGAATGTGCTTGTTCACTGGCCACACAGCTTGTTCTTGAGTTTTTCCAATGAAAAGCACGCCTGTTGGAAGAGGGCAGATTCCCGGGACAGGGCCAGCACTGATCAGGCCAGCCTCTGAAGCACAGGTGTGTGTGGGCACCTACCGGAAAGAAGACCCAGCTCCTTCGAGAAAGGTGGCAAAGTCTGCGGAACCAGCCAAGGACTGGGTCACACAGAAGAGGCTTCCAGCACAGATTTGATGAATGTACTATCTGCTTTAAAGACTCAAGACTTTGCTGAACTCCTCTCTCACTTTCCAGGACACAGATGATAAAACCAGTAAAAGGTGCTGGAAAAATCAATGCTCCCTCTACGTATGCTCCAACCCTAAAAGACTACGGGCTGCTCTCAATCATTCCGGAACTGACAGCCTTACTCCGGGAGCATCAGAGCCAGCCTGCCACCCTCATCCACTGCTGCCGCCTTCCCTCACGTCCCTCCTGCTTCCATGCCCTCCTAGGAGTGGCAAGCCACAGCTGGGGACCTGCATGCCCCATCTGTGCCAGCCAGGATGCTCAGGCAGGAGGAGCCTCTACCCCAGCCAAGAGGAACCAGGTGCGACCCAGTGTCTAGTCATCCCTGCCCCTACCCCACTACTACGTCCACTTCAGAAACGGCTCTGCTGTGGGCAGAGAGGCTGTTTTGACAGAGGCCTTTGCAATTTCTCTTTAAGCCAAACAGAGTTAAACCACATCACTCCAATGAGGTACTTGTCCTAATCCTTCCTCTTCTTGGAAAACTTTGAAAGGAATCCACCCACTTCCAAAATGACCCACTGTACACTGTCTCATTTGGGACTCAGACCTCCTCAAGCAGGAAGACTCTCAACGTTCCCATTCTGCAGATGGGGAGACTGAAAGCTCAAAGAGGCCAGGTGGTGATGTGAGAGTCCCTAGTCCTTGCAGCACACTGCACTCCTGGGGTGGGCCCTGAAGTACCCGGCTCTCCTGAATTACACGGAGTTAGCAAGATGCTCCACACCAACGAGTGCTTCACGCTGCGATGCCTGTGATGGAGGGAAAGGTTTCAGTGCCTCATCTAGGCTGACACATTCGATTATGACACATCCAAGATGTCCCCTGCACTAGCATAATTTCTATCTGTAAGAATTTTTTTAGTAGCTTCACAAACCCAAACCTCCCAGCTATAACACACAGAAACCAAGTTTCCCCACCCATGGCTCAGCAATCTGGGTTTCAGGATTATTTGTCCCTAACAAAATCTCCTGCCATTTCTTAAACTACTGGCAGGCGGTTGGATTTTCCACTTGACATTGTTAAGAGATTAAACTGTTTATCTCATTGTCATACAGAGGACTTTTCAGTTTCCGGCTAACAGATTCAGGTTAGATAAGCATTACAGAAGTGATACTCCCCAACTCCTGTCCATACCAGCCAGCGTCCTTTCTCCATAAGGTTATTATGAGTCCTGCTTTATTAAATCTACTACTCAGATGCTAGCTTATAAAAAGAAAGTATTACACATTCATGCATAGGCAGGGGATTAGACAAACACCAGCTCCCACACAGCTGGGGAAGGAGCACTTACCAGGGGATCCTGTCCAATTACACACTCTACCACCTAGTCATCAACTGCCATAGAGAAGAGGAAAACAAACTGAGCTGAGCCTGGAAAGAATGTCAGCAAAATTGGAAATGCACTTGCTAGGAACTGCGGGGGGGCAGGGGGTGCCGACCTCCCCTTAACTGCCCAGGTCCCGCTGGCCAGCAGCACACGGAGAATGCGTTGGGTGGATGGCCAGTCACCAGTGAACCCGATCCCTCTCTCCTGCAGCAGCTGAACATTCCCCGCAGTGTATAAAAACATGACGCGCTGGTAATATAAAATGTAACACAGCCTCTTCTTGGAAAACAGCACAATCAGTTTATTCATTTTGACTCAGTGCATAGGGTAGGAAGAACCTGCCTCCTGAGAACCTTCAAGAGGGCAATGACAAAAAGACTATGCTCAGTGCCCTCTCCCATCTTGCTCCTGCCCTCCAGCCCTCGCCAAGATCAACCTGATCAAGGGAGCAGCTGGGCCGTCCTTTAGGGGAGGTCTCGCCCCAGATGCGGCCCTTAGCCTGCATCATTAATTCATATCGTCATCTCCGGATCAGGCGAGCCCCAATCTTGGTCACCAGGTCAACGGAAATAATCTCAATGATTGTTTGTGATGCTGTATCATTCATTTTCCCTTTCCACCCAGAATCTTACCACAGAAGTAAAATGTGAGATTAACAGGATAACAGTGAGCTTTATGAGGGGAGATCTTCCTCAGCTGAAAATTAACGCCCATTGTCCCAGGCTGAGTGAGCCATTGTCCTCCTTATTCCGAGATAGGAAAATAAAAATGCCCCTTAGTGAAATCACATGAGAATGAGCTGCAGAGACTCATTCGGCTTTCTTTTCTGTAGCTCCTACTTTTTTCCTGTTTTCTTTTTTTTTTGGTACCGGGGATCGAACTCAGGTCCTTGCGCTTGTGCAGCAGGCAGAGAAACCACTGAGCTAAATCCCTGGCCCTCCTGTTTTCTTTTTTTTTTTGATGGTAGGGATTGAACCCAGGGCCTCATACATGCTAGGCAAGCACTTTACCAACTGAGCTATACTTACAAAATTTAACAGCTGGTCTGAAACATGTAAAAATTTCAGGAAATGAAAAAAAAAATGTATTGGCTCATGACCAGAAGAGATGCCTTTTGTTGAATGGGTTCCCATTACATGATATCAAGTCAATAAAACGTCCAACTAAAGCTCAACAAGAGGAGATCGGATTTCTAATAGTGGGTTCGTCACGCAAGTGCTAAGAAACATGGCAGACAATCTTCCAAAGTCGGCATGCTGGCTCCTCGGGAGTCACCCCTCACACACAGCCTAGAGGCCCCGCCTGCATGTAAGAAACACCAGGCCACCTGCCCGAGAACACTGCCAGAACTGGGCCACGTTTGACCTGGCCCTGGCGACCCCTGTGCAGCAGGCCCTTCACTGACTAAGCCCTCCACCCAGCCCTCCAGTCCAAGCCTTAAGTGAACAAAAAGAGACCACAGTAGGCAGTCAGGTGTCGGCGTCAGGTAACACCAGCCTTCCCTTGGAGGGTCAGTGAAACGGCGCTCCAGGAAATTTCCGGGGTTCCATAATGGCCCTTCAGAAATGAACTTCTTTCCACCCTCTTTGGATGAGGCAAAGTCATTTTTCAGGATTGGCCTGGGATGAAGGTGGAAGTTAAAATGAAAATGGTAGGGTTACCGCAAAGCATTCCTCCCAAGGCCCAGTGAATTCTGCAGACAGACACGGCTTCACCTTGACGGGACTCTCGGCGTCTCCCAGCTCCACTTGAGCCAATGTGTACGGGGCCTCTACTACATGCCAGGTGCTATGCTGGGCACTTTTACGAACATTACATCCCGGCCTCACTGCCCCCAGGCCACTTATACACCCTTTTCCCATCAGTCTGCAGCCATGTGTAGACAGACCCAGGTCTCCTAAACCGGGTTCAGCCCTACCTCTGTGGCAGCAGGAACATGGGATAAGCAATGAATTTGCCCTCAATAGAACTGTTCCTTTCTTTGTTCATCTTTCAAATGGCCTAACATTTCTTTTTTGGGTAGATAATGCGAGGTGTTTTCTTTCACTCGTTCATTTACTCATTCTTTTAGTGCATGTTCTGAAAGCATGTACTGTGTTTAAAGCCAAGGTGAATCTTCAAAAGTAAAAAGGAGAATGGAAACATGGGTCCTACAACTGTATCAACACTTTCTAGCCCAGCTCTCATCATCTGTAAAATGTGAATACTGAAGAAGATGAGTTCCCAAACTTCCCCTAGACCCAGAGGTGCACAGTGTTCAATACAGAAGCTCCAGAAAAAAGTGTGTGTTACATTTTAGTGGCAAGCTGAGGCCTAACTTCCTGAGAGCAGAGGTATCTGTACTGTCTTCGGCTAAGGAGATGAGCTATAGCTTTCAGAATTTACTCCTGGAAAAATCGATCAGGGCTCTGTCTGCACCAGGAAGCTGGGGTGAAGGAGGGGTCCCAGTGGGGAGGAAGGAAGGTGTCTGGGAGGACCTTGGTGAGACTCAAAGTTGGCTGCAGAACTACAGCAAGTGGAGACTGACTGTTGGTTCATGAGGCCAGGGAGGCAGCTGTCCACAGTCACATGGACTGGACCCGTGGGCCGGAAAGACACGCTAGGTCCTTCTCCTCCATGATGGTGAGGCTGCCTACGGCATGACCATTACTTGGTTCAGTAAGTTAGTACTAGAGTGTAGGGTTACAGAACACTCAGGAGAATTGGTTATATAAAATCTCAAACAGGCAGCTGGCAGTCTAAAGGACTTTTCATCTTACCAGAGTTCACTTGGGTTTGGTGTATTTTGTAAGCAATGAGTTCTGATTCATGAAAAATATGCTTCCCACATTCACAATGTCGGGAAAAAATCACTGGAAGGCACACTTGTCCTGGAGTTGAAAGCACACTATGCATATATCAAGCCCGATACCCATCTGTCCTCTACCATCCAGACCCACAGAACCCTTCACACCAAGAGTGCAACCATGACCCAGTTTAGAAGACTACCACTATTAATTCAGAATCACTTGCTGATTATCTGAAATCTATAGGTTTTACTCTACCAAGATATAAAATTTTCCCATTCAATTCTTTAAAATTCTAACCTCTAGATAACTAAGCTGAAAGCTGACAAAATAAAATAAGCCTAAACAATGTTATCAATACTCCTAGGAGTATAAATAAACTACAGAGAACTAATCTAATCTGCAACTACTTTCAACAGGCGGGCGTGTGCCAACACAGTCAGAGGAGTGACTCAACCCCAACCAGCACTTCCAAACAGAAGTTCTAAAGACGGCTTACAGAACACCTGAAATCCTTTCTAAAGCACCACCTGACTGGTTTAGTGTGTTTTCTTGTAAAACCTAAAGGCTAGGTGAGTCTTAAGCTGTATTTTCGAAAACCTTAAACATCCGCATGGAGAGTAATGTTGAGAATCAACCTCTTCTTTTCCCATTTATTTGAAAGCATTTTAAACTGGTTGAACACTTTTATCTTTAAGACAACGTGTTTGAAGTGATATTTTGGTTCCTAATTGGCAAAGCCTCAGTTTGTAAATCTTAAACACCCAAAGGGCCAAAGACTCCCTGTTTGTCAACAGAATCAATATTCTTAGATTAATCTTCTGGCATCCTACCAATACAATCTCTAAGAGCTGTCTGATTATTAATAAAAACAGGAGTTGTGTTGATGATTTGTTCCGATGGTGGTGCTTTTTCAGTGTGAAATTACAAAGAACCACTTTTCTGGTAGAGAGAGAGCAGACAAGTCGAAGCACAACACTGAAGTGTCTGTTTCAGCCTCCGTGCCAAGTCCATACCGAAGACCCCCTGATGTGCACTGCAGATACATCCAGTTCTGATTCCAATCTCTAAATTAGTCACCAGGCACTAGGATGAGGTGGACCCCGTAAGACCACCCTCCTGCTGTGCGCAAGTTGTAAAAGGAGAAACCAAGCCAGGAGGCAGAGCGCCTGAGCATGAGGGTGTCCTAAGGTCTCGCTGCCTTCTGGCCCTGGTTTCTTCATCCCTAAAGTAACACCTGGAATCTCCCCCACAAGACCATGGCCCTTCCAGATGTGAAAGCTGCTGAGACCTTTCCAGGGGAATCCTACCCACACACCTGAGAGAGAGGGCCACCCCACCCTTGAAAAAGAGCACATGCAGCCCACAATCTGGCCATCAACATTCTCATCTAGAAAAGAATTTTCCACTTAAACTATTCACCACTAGATGTATTTTTAAAGTGCTCTTAAAACTTAGTTTAGTTACCCCAAAATAACATTTTTATACACTTCTCAAAGCCGTATACAACCATTTTCAACTGCTTGAATGTTTTGCCATGTGTATGTTGATTTTTTCACTAAAAAACACAAAACAAGTGGTCAATATTAGAAAAAAAAATCCAAGTAAACAAATTCCAGTGACCCTTAAAAAGTGGAAAGCACCAACAAAGCAGAGGTTTTGAGATATTACACTCCTTTATACAACCTCTCACATAAGTAAGCCAGTGTTTTGTCTTGTTTTGTTTCTGTACAAACTACAACTCTGGAGCAAATCAATAAAATCTAGTTTTTAAACTTTCCACTGGTGTCTCAATGGCACAGATACTCCAGTATGGAACGATACAGGAAAGTAAATGATTGATGATTAGTTTGTTTCTGAAAGAAGAGAGAGAGCACGACCGAGCTCTGGGCAGTTCAGTTCTGTTTAGATCACAGGGAACAGTACATGTGAACGGGCCTACATTTAAGCCATGCCGGACTAGCAGGTGTGTAATACAGTTACTTCCAAGCAAATTCCCGGCTCTGCCTTTAGAAGCAGAAGGCAGCCACGCCCTGCCAGCACAGGCCAGCACAGGCCCATTCCTCAGGAGGAGCCAGGCCTGTGCCTCGGTAGGCACACACGGAGGAGGCAGCCTTTAGAGGTTCTCAGGTCTGGCCCGGGTCAGTGTGATGGGAACGCTGAGCGTGAGTGCGTGTGTGCGCCTGAATGTGAACATGTGAGGGCAGGTGTGCGTTGGGGTGTGTGCACTGTTCGGGGAGGGGTGAGCACACCTGAGCATGCGGGAGAGTGAGCGGGAGAAGTGTCCAGCTGTGGTGCAGGGCAGCAGTGTAGACAGAGGCCAAGCACTGACGAGAACTCGGCCCGGATCCCGGCGGCTCAGAGAGTGCAGGCTTAGGCCTGTCTACCCAGCACCAGGCCCAGCCAACACACCCGACCAGTGAGGCTGCAGGGCCTTCAGCAGACCAGCCACCCGGTACCCACGTGGTTCTGATCCCAAGAGCACGTGTTTTGGTGTCACAGGTAAAGTTCCTGCTCAAGATCAGCACATGAAGAAAACTGCTTGTCGTGCAAGCACTCAACCCAAGCCCAAACATCCCTAGGACCCCAGTTCCAGTCGGTCACCAACCCTGCGCCAACGCGCGCGCGCGCGCCTGTAAGCCTCAGGGGATTCTTCCCAGACTATTCTGTGGGTGTCTAAAGCCCTGTTTACGTGAGAGGCCAACAGGCCACTCTTGTTTCTTCCTCTGGGTCTGTTAGCGAGCTGGGAAACACCTGATGCCTCTGGTTCCTCAGCTGGCATCTCTTTGGCAAGGTATCACCTGCCATTATTTATCTCCTCCTTAAGTCATTTCCAGACAAGACCTCTTTTCAAACCTCAGGACACACAAACTGTTTCGATAACCAGCCAGTTAAGAGCTGCTAATCCACCACAAGAAAAGGCAAAGGGAAACTGGGAGAGCAAGTCAAAGCGCCTCTGAGTGGGCCAGCCAGGCCTCAGGGTCCAAAAGCCAGAGGGAGGAGTGAGCAGAGGGCTGCGGGGCAGGAGAGCGGGAACCTGGCCCCGTCTTCAGGACCACTCCACCCTCCAGGTGCACTGTCCCCTCCGAGATGCTGTGTCCATGCCTGAAGGCAGGTACGAGATTCCGGGGCCCCGTCCTGGCCACAAAATGCCAGGCATACTGGGCCCGGAGTTTGCATACACATTTGCCTCCAGATCAGCAGAAAGCAGTCTCAGGAAAAGAAATTCAAAATTCCAGACTGTGATTTCTGAGTGGGAGCTGGACAGAAACATGCTTCAGAGCCCCAAACCCCTTGGTGAATGACACTGAGCGGAAACATAAAGCACTCAGTTGCAGAGAAAGGTATAGCCTGGCTACTATAAAGCAGGCAGCCTTCCTCAAGGCAGCACTGCAACCCCTCCCACTCAGAGGTGGGAAACTCCCCCACGCTCTGGAAAAGCTAAGAGACACGCCAGACCTCAGACTTGCTCGCCCCAATGCTTACATCTTCTGAAAGGCACCGACGCTCCAGAGAGAGAAAGCAGCCTCCCACTAAGATTAACCACGCAACAGAAATAAAGTCCTGTCCACCACCACAGCTAGAAGGAGACATCAGTGCGACGACCCCAAAGAGACACACATGAAAACCAAGCGGAAACAGACCTGTCCCAACTCTTACCTTTCACCATCTAAGGTGACGCACCCTAATGTGACACCCTGGTGTGAAGGGTACGGCCTGCCTGGCGACAGCAGGCCTTTCACTTTAGTTCATACAGCAAACTCCACCTCAGTTGCACTGAGCACACTGACACCGCACTGTCCCTGCCTAGCGGAGGCCTGGCTGCTGTCCACCCAACAGACCGGCCACCACATCTCCAGGCTTCAGGGCCCTGTCCCAGGACCCCAGATCTATCCTCCTACCCTGTTAGTAGAGACCAAGTTCATTCCATGACATCCTTGTCAGCCTCAGTCAATTGCAGGACTAAGTGTTTCACTTGGTCCAACAAATTCTATACTCAGCAGCTCTGTCCACTATCTGAGGGTTAATCAGGAAGTCTTTGGTGATCCTCATGAATGTTCCCAAGAAGAGTGGTGAGACCTACAGGAAGTACCTGAAAAATTTGTTTTTTAAGATGGACTTGGAAAGAGCAATAGGAGTAACTCAGATTCACTGTCTCACCCACAGAGCGCAGGGCCCTGGCAAACACACCTGGAGAGAAAGACTGCTGATAGCAGCTTCAGGACCCTGGGCAGTCTTCAGCACCCCATAGAAAGCAAGAAAACCAAAGGACACATGGGGCATCGAAGGTCTGCTGAAAGCCCCGTGAGCTTAGGAACACCTCAGGGCTAGACTCACCACTCTGGGTTTCTGCTGGTCCAGGGTATGAAGAACGGCAGCGCTGGGGTCCAGGGTTCGTTCAGGGTCACTGGAGATGTCCTCTTCCGAGTCTTCATAGGACGAAGAGAAGCCCGTGGAGGAAGCAGAGGAAGAGGACAGTTTCCTCAGGGGCAGGCTGCCCCGAGGGCTTCCGTGCACTTCCTCCAAGCCCCCGTCCTCCTGCGCACCCATGTCGGTAATGACGACTGCAGGTATGGCAGGTGTGTTGCTGGGGCTGCAGGCCACTCTCGGGGAAGGCTTGTCCTGGCCCAAGGGCAGCTGCTCGGGCCCGGGGCAGGCATCTCCGTCCTGCAGCTGGCTTTCCCGAGTCCCCTTCCTTTGTAGCCCTGTGCCTGGGGTCCAGGCCAGGCCGGCTTCCTGCACGGGAGGCAGCCAAGGCCTGGAGGCCCCAGGCTGCACACCCACCCCGTCCCTGGGAGGGCACTGGGGTTCATTCAGGTCTTTCCCCAGTCCCCAGCAGGACAACGGCTCCAACATTCTGCCAGAAGAAGCTTGGGCCTCTGCCTGCTTGGCCCCTGGCTGTGCTGTGGGACTGCCTCCGAGCAAACCCCGCGAGGGAGACCCTTCCCCCGCCCCGCGGGAGAGAGGCGGGGGCTCCCCCCGACCCACAGAGCCCAGGTGTGCGGGCAGCGCTAAGCAGCCCGGGGCCTCTGACAGCTCCGAGCTCTGTGCGGGCGAGGGCTTCTGCTCCGGCTTCCTGATGGCTCCTGGCACCCTGGAGCACTGGCTGCCGCAGGGCACACTCCCCCTGCTGCCCGCCTTCCCGGGGGGGTCCGCATCGCACCGCCCCACCAGCTCTGGGGCTGGGCTTGCCTCACTGCCCAGAAACTGCCCTTGCTGCTCCAGCAGGGCCTCCCCGGGGCGGGAGTTGCCAAGCCCTCTGGCCCTCTGAACGAGGGCAGTGTCATGGGGCCAGTGCGGCCTCACGGAGGTGGCTGTTGCTGCTACGTCTGTGGCCATCCCCAAGCACGGTCCCACAGGCTCCAATGTGGGGGCTCCACAGCTCCAAGTCTCTAACACAGGGGTGGCCCTCTTGTCAGTTTCCAGGGCAAGAACCGGTGAGTCGCCACAAGGACCGACAGGAGGTGCCTTCTCCCCCCTCGACGCAGCCGAAGCCGCTGGACGGTGAGCCACTGGTCCTGTCCGGGTGGCCCGGCCCTGGAGGGGTGCCACTCGCTCCCTGTCCTTCGAGGGGTTCGAGCTGAAACCTCTGCTCACGGCGGAGTCCACATCGGGAGTCTCTGCACACTGGGCCCCCCAGGATTGTGTCCTCCGTTCCTCGCTGGGGGGCCCCTGGGCCAGGCCCCTTTCCGGGGGCTGGCTGCTGCTGCGGAAGGGGCTCGGGGTCGGGGAGCGGGCCCGGCCTAGGCGCGGGCTGCGGGGCGCCTGGGTGGCAGCGCTCTGTGCCTGGATGTGCGCCTCGAACAGGCCCACTTTCTGGTTCACCTGCACGTTCTGCAGCTCGCGCTGCAGAATTCGCAGCTTCCTCCGGGCCTCCTCCAGGCCCGGCGGGGAGAGGGCCCCGGCGGGCGCCCCGTGCAGTCGGTCCCCCCGCAGGCGTCCCGGGCTGCCCACGCAGCCGCCACCGCTCAGCTTGCGCCGGCCAGCGGGGCTGCGCGGCTCCTCGGCCGGGGGGAAGAGGAAGGAGGCTGCCGTCCCGGGGCTGAAAACGCTGCCGGGACTCGGGCCCGGGGACGTCTCGCTGCCGCTGGGCCCCGGGCCGCTGCTCTTCGCCTCGCTGGCGCTGTTCATGACCACCAGGCTGTTGAGCGCGCAGCAGGTCACGGCCATAGCCCCGGGTGCGCCGCGCCGCCCGCCGGCGCCCGCTCCCCGCGCAGCTCCCGGCTCAGCCCAGCAGGCCCGGCGGCTGCGGCTCCGAGCGCGCACCGGGGTGCAGGGCCCGGGCGGCGGGCGGGGGGCGCGGCCGCGGGCACAGCCCCGGCCCAGAGCTCCATAGACGCCGCGCAGCTGTGGACACAGAAGGAGAGAGTCAGGACCCGGCTGCGGCGCGCGTTGGGGACCTGTAGATCCCGGCCGCGGGCGCCGCGCGAGTGGCGAGGGCGGGACGCGCAGCTCCGGCCCGGCGCGCAGACGGCGCCGTCAGGTGGTGCACGGCGCCCCGCGCCACCCTCTCCCCTCGGGGGCCGGCCCGGCCCGGAGACGCCTGCGTGCCCGCAGCAGTTTACCTCCCGACCCTGCGCTCCGGCTGGGTCTCGGCCTGCGGAGGCCTGGGCGGGCGGCGCGGCTACAGCGCCGGGCCGTCCCGAAACAAGTGTGAGAGCGGGCGCGCCTGCGCGGGCCGGGGCCGAGGCTCCGCGGGACCCGAGCCGGAACCGGCACGTCCGCCCCCGGGGGTGTTGGGCCGCGGCCGCCCGGGGACGGGAGCCTGCCCAACTCGCGAGCCGCCGCCAGGTGCGCCCGGGCCGCGGCGCAGCCTCCCGGGGCCAGGGCCTCCCGCGGCCAGGGCCTCCCGCGCCCGCCCCTCGCAGCGGCCGGAGCCGCGACGCCTGTGCGCGCCCGGAAGGCGGCGGGAGGGGCGCCGAGAGCTCCGGGGAGGGGGGGCGCCCTCCTCGGCCGCGCGGAAAGGGGGTTCGGGGCGCGGGCCGGGAAGGCACCTCGAGCCCACCTGCAGCTTCTCAGACTCGGGGTCCCGCGCAGGCTGCAGGCCCGGAGACGCGGACCTCGCGGGGCCGATGGCTTCGAAAGTAAAATGCTCGAGATGACTTCCTCAACAGTCTATGGAAGGCGAAAAGGAGGCCCCAACCCAGCCGCGCCAGGCCGGCCTCGCCCGGCGGAGACAGCGCCCGTCAGTGTTCGAGGCTCGGGTTTAAAAGTTGGGGGGCGGGGGAGGAGGAGGGCGGGGGCTTGGGGGGAGGAAAGCAGGAAGGAAGTTGTGAGCCTGTCTGGGGTTGAACTCAGCGGAACAAGTTTTTCTTTCTTCTTTTTTTTTTTTCTATTGCTTGGCAAGACCGAGGGAGGGAAACACTTTAAAAAAAAAGTTTCCATTGTTGGCTAACAAGAAAAAAAACAGCCTTTTAACTTCTGCGGGTTAAAGACATACAATTCATTTTCCACCGCTCCATCAAGGCTTCCTAATAATCGCTAGCTTTAGGAAACTACTTTTCAAAAAATGTTTTTAATACAATTCTGTGCCTTCTAAAACAGAGCAGCTTCTGAGGACCTCTTTAACGTTTAAGGCGGGCTGAAGCTCTGTGTGTCCTTGCACACGAACATGCAAATCGGAGAAGATACCTTGCGGGCACCCTGCAGAGGGGCAGGTTTCAAGTGCTCGCAGCAGTATTTTGGAAGACTGCTTAGGCTGTGAGCAGCTGCAGCTTCTGCAGTGCAATTGCTAAATGTGTAAACTCGCCATTCCATGGCACATGTAGATACAAATGCACACGGCAAATGGAACATTCTCATGCTTTTGCGTTTAATTCTGTTACTCTATACTCAAAAAGTATAAGAAAAAAAAAGGCATAGTACTGGAACTAGGAAGGCCTGATAATTGGCTGAACCCCACTTTCCTCAGGGTCCTGCACACTGAATATTTTCAAGATATTTCTCCCCCATCACTAGCAAAAAATAGAGAAGGAGCATCAGCCAACAATTAGTGGGCAAAGCATCCTACCACCTAGTTAAGCCCTGGCACTGCAAGTGTGTTTTGCATAATTCCCTAAACCTTAAACTACAGAATTTACTGGAAACAGGGAAAACACAGCTGCAAGGTTTAGGAGATTTAAAAATCCAAAGCCTGAATCAGACCTTATCACCAGATGAACTAAAATTCAGGTGGAAATTTTGATTTTGCTTGTAGCAAACAGATCTCTCGCTTGTTTATGCAGCAATACTGTCAAATGAGCAAACCATCCTGCTCTGATCAGGAAAGCTCACAGCAAACCTGACACGAGAGACTAGCTCTAGCCAAGAATTCCTGGGGATCAGGCCCTGTTGAATCCTTCCGGATTGTGTGAGCCATGCCGAAAAGGGATCGAACCTCATCCATGCTCCTCCCCTATGCACTTCACTCAGGGTCAACCCAGGCTCTGGGCAGCTCCTAAGAGAAGCCAGGCCTGCCTTGCCCCATTCCTTTGGGCAGGAAGAGGAGCTTGCCAGTTCTTGGTGGATGTGAGGGTGCCAACATCCAGGGCAGGGATCGTAGTGGAAGCCAGTGAAGGACCTCGCAGTGCTTACACTGAGCACGGAGACGTAGCCTTTCACTCGGGGAGGCCTCACTGTCACTCCAGGCCAGACACTATCAGCCTTTCCTAGGTGAGAAGCGTGTCCTGAATGTGCACTCAGCCTCAGGAATTCTTGGTCCAAAGGCAGCCAGCAGCAGTCAAGTGTGACTGGCAGAAGGGACTGGTGTCTTTAATGCAGGTACAACTAGATGGCAGTTCTACCAGCCTGAAACTGTGCCTTCATGCAGAGCACGGGTCAGGGAAAGATGACCGAAACCTGGGTCTGGAGGCCAGCAGGGTTTGCTTACATCCCGAAGCAGAATCTAGTTGCCCTTTCCTGATTTTAAATGAACATTACAGTTTTTTCATATAGCGCTTATTATTTGTTCTGGGCACATTAGGTATTCTGGTGCTCTAGGCACGTTATATTTTTATACATTTTTATCCTCATAACAACCATGTGAAGTAGGTATTATCATGAGTCCTATTTTACAGAAATTAAACCAAGAAGACGTAAGTAAATTGTCCAAAAATTCCACAGCTAGTAATTGGCAAAACCAGGACCTGAACCTGAGCAGTCTAGGTCTAGAATCCATGCTGGTTTCTACTTCCTCTTACACTCGTCTGCCGCTTGTAGGGAAGATTTGCCTAACTTCAGGGTTGCCCTTCCCCAGTTTTTTAATGGAATTTAAAGATAAAAGCTACAAAATTGCCCACTATGTAGAAAATACTATGGAGTTTACAAAAAAGCTACTGGATTTTAGGAAATACACTGTGTTTCTAGGGGCACCATAAGCAAACACCTCCAGCTGGTTGGTTTAAACAACAGAAGTCTACTTTCTCACAATTCCAGGGGCTACAAGTACAAGACTGAGGCATTGGCCGCGCCGATCCCCTCTGAAGCCTGCCCCTCACAGACGGCCGTCTTCTCGTGGCACCTCCACGGGGTCGCCCTCGGCGTGCGTCTACGCCAGGATCCCTGCGTCTATCAGGATGCCAGTCATTTTGGGTTCGGACCCACCCTAATGACCTCCCTTGACCTTAATTCCCTTTTAATAGACGCTTTCTCCAATACAGTCACATGCACCTTGGGGTTAGGACTCCAACATATAAATTCAAGGGGGAACACCGTTCAGCCCATAAAGGCAAGATTGCAGGGTACAAGATCAGTATACCCAAATCAATTTTATTTTCATGTACTAACAATGAATAATCAGAAAGCAGAATTTTAAAACTAATAAACCCTTACAATAACATCAAAAGCCTAGTGAATATAACAAAACCGTGCAATACTTAGAAAGACAAAACTGCAAAACACCACTGAGAAAAATCAAAGAGCTAAGTAAATTGATAGATTATGTTCATGAATTGGAAGACTCTATTGTTAAGATGCCAATTCTCCCTAATTTATCTGTAGATTCAGTGACATCACCATCAGTATCATAGCAGGCTTTTATTTTATTTTACTTTGTTTTTATTTCATAAAATTTACTGAGAAATGCAAGTGATATGCAATAGCTGAAACAATTTTGAAAAAGAACAAAGTAAAAAGACTAACTCTATCTGATGTTAAGACATAAAGCTATAGCAGTCAAGTTAGTGTGGTGTTGACATAAAGTAGATCAGTGGGGCAGAATACAGAGTCCACAAATAGACACATATATTAGAAATTTGATTTTTTTACATAGGGGCAGAAAAATGGAGAAAGAAGCCTTTTGACAAATAGTACCATAACACTGAGTATCCAGATGTGAAGACGGAAGGAGAGAGAAAGAAGGAGGAAAAAGAACCTCAATGCACATCTTATACCATGTACAAGAATTAACTCAAAATGGCTCAGCTCTAAGTGTAAAGCAATAAAACTTTTATTAAAAAAATAAGAGAAAATCTTACCATTTCTTACAAAGGACACTAAATTTATTGACTGCATCAACATTTCCAAATTCTACCCTTCAAAAGATACCAAAAAGATTGAAAGAAGCTAGTGGTATAGCACTTGCCTAACACATGCAAGGCCCTGGGTTCCACTCCTGGGGGAAAAAAGAATGAAAAGCAAGCCACAGACTGGGAGAAAATGTAATAAGCCACAATGTACATAGCAGCTTATTTGAATTGGTCAAAAACTGGAAGGAGCCCAAAGGATAAGCAATGTGTGCTACTTCACACTGAAAAATGACTTGCCAATAAAAGCAATAGACCATTAGTATCACACAACATGCACGAAGCTCAAAATAATTAGACTGACTGAAAGAAATCAGACCAAAAAGAGTGGCTTCTAGATGAATTCATTTATAGAAAGTTCCAGAAAACACAAACTAACCTCTATAACAAAGTAGAGTGGTGGGTAGCCTGAAATGGGGGCTGTGGGCTGGGGCAGGAGGTGTGGCAGAGACAGAGGACAATTTCGGAGGTGACGAATGTGTTCACTATCTTGACTGTAAATATAATTTCACGAGTATGAACATACACGAAAATTCTTAAATTGTAAAAACGTTCAGTATGTGTGATTTAATATACACACACACACACATACATATCAGTCACAACAAGATTCATTTTAAACAGAGCTGTAGGTGGACACAGACTTTAGCGAAGATGTTATTGGCCCCGGTCCTAGTAAGGAGCCTATTTCATGACGGATAGTGTCCTGTCTGGGTTAGTGTTGGGTCACACATTGGCTCTTCATGTGTCTCGTGGAATACCTCGGCGTCCCTTTCCACCTTATATACAGCTCTGTTAAGTTACTTTCCAAACCGTGGAATAATCTTTAGTTTTCTGCCTTTCTTTGTTCTCTGCTAGATACTGAACTTTTCAAGGGATCCTGGTTCGGTTCTTTTCCTAGCCTTAGGTTTTCCTCCACATTGAGCAGCTCTATTCAGATATTAAAAGGGGAAAAACAGATGAATTAGGCAATGCCTCAAATCACTACGCATGAAAGAAGGACCAAAGGAGCAGCACATCAGGAGAGCTACGGCCCGCTTCCCAGAGGACACAAAGAAATCGAGCTTGGCTGACTCGAGGGCTCCCTAGCCTTCGCCTCACCCCACATCCTGTGCTGGAAATCTCAGCTGCAGTGCTCCCACAACCCCACCAGCCCAAGGCGTGGCTGAGCGCACCACGAGTCCCACAGGGAGGTCACCACACCCGTGCCGAGGCCAAGGCCACACACGAGGCATCAGCTTTGTGCTGTCCTTGGTCCCACTCCGCCTCCTTGGGCCCCTTGCCTTCTTTCCTTGCCCTCCCTTGACCTGGCCACCACGGTGACTCTGCCATTCATCCACACTGACCATCCACAGGTGAGCGTGACCTCTGTACCAGGCCTGTGTACTGTCCTTGCCCTCCAGTCTGGGGGAGACACAAGGGAGCACCCTGTGGAGGCCCAGAAGCCCAGCTCACGCAGATCCGGGCTCAGGGGCTCTTCCACTTAACTACATGTGCCCTTGACCAAGTAAGGGAAGCTCTCAGGACCCCGCTCTGAGGTCTGTGACATGCAAGTGTTATAATAGCCACCTCCAGCGTTCTTACAAAGACCTATTAATTAATTCACACATTAAGCGCTTAAAAAGGTATGCTTTTTAAAAAGGTAGATATTCGTACCCTATCTCATACTAAAAAAAGATCCAAGACATAGCATTACTACCACAGAATCTGCTTTACACATAGCAAGCATTCAATGCATAGTTGCTTCTAGCATGAGCTTCGTCAGCACCCAAAGTCCCTTGTTTCTATCCTGACCCTGCCCTAATACCCTAGTGGACAGCAGCAGCCATGGGGGCAGGGTGTATTCCCACAAAGCCATTTCTTTCTGTTCTATCTTCAGAAATGCTGAAGTCTACTAACCTCTAGACAGTTATGCCCATATTCAGGCACACAGAACCACATGCAAGTTGCCAGTTGGCAGCCCACCTGCCCTTCCAAGAGAATCTGCCCATCCTGCTCCCTGAATGGAAAAGCTAGGTACCAAAGGACCATTCTGAGCCCGTAGCTAACTAGACCAGGGTGGGCAAGGGTCCCGAAGACAGCTGACCCACGTTAACACCCTGGCATGGACATACGACCTAGTAAGTTGGATTCTTGTTGTGGAACTTTGGACTCTGTTACAGAGGCTAAGCAGAAAGATTGTGAGGTGTGGGTGGGAACTCCAAGGGAAACCAAGAGGAGAAAAGGATGTCTCGGTGAAGAGGGGGGATACAGACAGGTGTATCAAGGCAAAACCAAACCAACCAGCGCCTGCTGCTGGTGCAAGCCCCAGAGAAAGGCAGTGAGTCACCTCCCTTGCTGGTGGCTTCCCGGATCCATTTCCAGGAGGTCTGGTGGGGATCTGTGTCTGTCTGTAGGTTATGTGATACTCCCCAGTACTTCCCTACAACAAACTTGCACCCACTCATCCACTCGTGCTAACTAAGAACAGCTCTGTTCCTCACAACCAAAAGTGCTTTTAACTGTAAGCAAGATCCATCTTTGGGGCTGACATGCCAGGCCCTTAGCATTTCCTGATTTGGAGAAGCAGATGATTTATTATGTGGTCTGAGCTCACCCTCCAGTGGGGAAGCCAACCAGACACTTCAGAAAGGGTGAATTTTACAGTTTGGGAAGTGGAGCCAGAAAGGCTGGCTGCCGAGGAGTTCCAGCTGGTTTCCCAGAGTGCCCTGGGGTCCGGGAGGCTCACTGATTTCTCATTGGTTTAGCTCCTTTGTATCCCCCATTCGCTTGGACTCCAGGGGACCAACTCGGGCCAAGGAATTTCCAGGGAAACTGAGTAGCCAGAACACCAGTTCATTCATTTGGAATGGTCCAGTCACTGCCACTGGGAACTCAATTTTGTTTTTCTGCAGGAAGCCATGTTGTTGCCATATTAATTCCCCTTTCTCATTCTAGCATGATTTCAGTTAGAGTTTCAAGACCAGACATCTCCTCTGTATGACTGAAGAGGCAGACAAATTCCCTTGCTCTAACTTTCCTTCTCCAAGAAACTTTCTTTATCAACCCTTTTCTGCCCGCCTCCTCCCATAGAGAACCTGAGAGTGCTTGGGTTGGCATTCAAGGCCCGTACACTCGAGTACACCCATATCTGCAGCTCTGCTGCCCATGGCACTTTCCGGAGCCTTCTCTCTGGCCACTCCACCTTCCTTGCACACCCTGCCCTCTGTGTCTGCGCTCTGCTGACTCTTTACCCCCCACCGTCCCTGCAGCTCTCCATGGGTCCACACTGCTAGTGAGCTGTTCAACGCCCCCATGGGGTTCTCCACAGGAGAAAGCTTCGGGGACATCGCTATGGACGAGCCCACTCGCCCCCCGCCACCTAATTCCATGCCTTGCCTACATTTATGTGTGATTAATTCCTTCTCTTTACAAATGCTATTTTTGGGAAGTCAGATTGACTTGTTTAAACACACATGTGCACACACCAATCTTGTTACGCTCTGTCACTACTAGCAGGTGACAGAATCTGGAAGAGCCAATACAAATAGCCAGTGTTAGGATTCTAGATGGATACAAAGGAGAGGGATTTCATTTTGACATTTCCCCTGCCCTGCCCCTCTCCTGGTCGATGTCTTCCTTCCTGGGCGAAGTCTCCATTATGACTTAGTCTTCATTCATTTATTCATTCAACATTCACTGAGCACTCCCCTCACTACACACTCTCGGTAATTTGCTTTTCTCTCCTCCTTTTTCAGGAGACATTCTCTCACTTGCACCTGTAGCTTCTGGTGTAGAGAAGGTGCTTAATCAATGTTTGTTGACCTTGATCTTCACTTCCGGCAAGGGCAACAGCAGACTTTTCTACCTTTTCTGACAGAGGGTACTTTCGGGATGTGTTAGTCAGCTTCTAGTTGTTGTGATAAGATAGCTGAAACACTGTGCAAGAGGGAAAGTTTGTCTTGGCTCACAATTTCCGAGGTTTCAGTTTTGTGATTCTCGGCCTGTGGCAGCACAGTACTGCATGGCAGAAGCATGTGTCGGGGATGTTGTCACTTCATGGTGGCCGGGAAGCAGATAAAGCGGGGCTGGGTACCACTGTCCCGTCCCTCCCTTTCGAGGGGGGTCTCCCGGGCCTGGCCTTCGGAAGATGCCACAGGCTGGAGACAAAGCCTTTTGCACACGGGCCTTCGGCAGACACTCAGATCCAAGCTGCAGCTGCCCGGAGAGGGAAACCAAGCCGACTGGAAGCATTTCTGCAGCGAAGCCCAGCTACGCTCCACTTCCATGTGGATCCTGAAATGACGATCTCACTTCAGATCGACTTTTTCAACCATCTAAAAGACAGACAGTGCAGTTGGGTCTGCTGATTACAAATCTGATTCAAACACAGAGGTCCAAAAGCTAGGGAACAGCCATCATCTGAACTCATGGTTTCATAAGTACATTTTTTCATTGTCTGGAAACAGCCATGAACTGATGAGAGATGTTATCCAACTTCTAGAATCTAAACGCAAACTAAAGCAACTGCAACGCTCACATTGAAATGTGGAGTCAGGACCTTGTCTGAACCGAAGCTGAGTCACTCGCTGGCAGCTTCAGGTACCAGCAGTGTGATCCTACCCCCTACCCTTCTCCAGGAGTCCCTTCCTGTACTGGGCCTGTTTGTGATGGAGCTGCCCTTGTGTTTTGTTTTGGTTTGTATTTTGCAGTGGTGGGGATGGAACAGGCAAGTGGTCTGCCACTCACCGACACCCCTGCTTTACCCTTGTTTAAAATCTTAAATGGTGAAGGTGTGAGAAGCAGCCCAAGCACCTTCCTTCTGCAGGGGCAAAGCATGTGCAAGGGCCCTGACCTAGCGAGGAGCAGGTTTGAGGAACAGTGAGTGGGTCTGTGTGGAGTAGAGGATACTGGATTTGTGTGACATCCATGGTGAGAACTGGCATCAAGGACGAGTAAGTTACATGAAATCCACAGAACATTTTCCTACACTTGGATACACTTTCGATATGACTCTTTTGTCTGAAGGCCCTTAGTCAAGAAGCCTAGGAGAGTCCAAGATGGCATTTGTGTCAGTGTGGCTTCATCATTTCAGATGATAAGAATGGGGCGGGGGGGCTTGGAGCTAGAGCTCGTGGCATGGGGCTCCATCTCCAGCACGAGAGGGAGGGAGCGTGTTAAGTTTACGTCCTAATTTTTAAGGTCAGAGGCTCAGCAAATGTCACAGTGTCATATTGTGACACAAAATAGACAGCTATCTCCAGCAGAAAGGGGAAGTTTCTCGTGCCTCCCATTTCTCTCTTCCCTTACAAAGATTGTGTCTCTGTTGCTTGCAAACTGCAGGTGGCACCTCGGTACCCTCAGGGCATCTCCTGGGCATCCACAGGCAGCCTGTGTGGCTGTGGTTTTATTCAGGAGCACTTTGCTTTAGCTTTGGGCGTTATTATTAGTGCAGTTCATTACTCCTCAGCCCATTGCTGGGTTTCCAGGCAGAGCAGGGGGAAAGGGAAGGAGATGAAGAAGGGTTAGTACTTTTCTTCGGAGAACTTACAGACCAGAAGAGAAGTCAAGCTTAAAAATAGTTACAATTCAATGTGATGAATGGTATTGTAACTCTCAAGAAAGACCAGTATGAGTGTCTTTTCACTTTTTTTCAATCAATTCAGAACATTTCAGGCAATTTGTGTCAAATAAGAACATTGTGCTGGGTCCTCCTCGATTTTATCGCTGAGGCTGACACCAGGTGACTTCTGGCTCTTCTCCAAAGTCAAGATGACCACAAAAGGTGGACTTTTGGGATAGACTCAGTGTAACTAAAGGCACTGACAAAAGAGGACTCTCAGAGCTGCTGCAGAAAGTGACCAGGGTGATGGGGTGGATGTGTGCAAGGCAAGGAGTCAGGCGTATTTGGTGGGGATTAACGCCAACGTCTCTCACTGTAATTACAGAAATTTATATACTCATCGTGCTTTTTAATCATACCTCCAAGCTGTTACCTCTGACTGTGACAACCTACCAGGAGCCTGGGCTGAACAACCCGCGCTCCACGGCGGCGTCTGTGAGGGGCGCGAGGTGGCGGCGGCCGGGGAAGCGCCTCTCCCAGCTCACGGCAGCCAAGATCGAGGCCCTGCCCAGCTCCTTGGGGGGCTCCTCGGGCCTGCAGTGACGGGCAGTCCCTCGGCACAGGGGCTGACCTCAGGCCACACAGCGGCAGAAGCAGCACCCAGCGTGCGCCACTTTCCGTCCCCCGACGCCCCCTCGGGCCTGGGCCGCCCGGCCAGGCGCAGCTGCGGGAGGAGAAGCCTGCAGCACTGCTCTAGGGCGGGGCTGGCGATCCCGCGGCACGCGCGCTACTGCGTTTCCTTCTTAGGCAGAGGATGTTAATGTACTGTTGTTTTTTGTAAAACCTCAGGGTCCGGGTTTGATTGCAGAGCTGGCACTTTGCGATAAGTAAGTGGGTCTGGGTTGCAGCTGTGGGCCTCTACAAGGCTCGCCGTCCCTGCTCCAGCGGGAAGACCGCTCCTGCACTGTCTTGGGATGAGGACGGGAAGTGAGGTAGCAGTGCTGATGGTGTCTGATGCTGGATACCTGAGCTTTCCCCTTTCTCTCTCAGTCTCTCTGTCTGTCTCTGTGTCTCTGTCCCCCCCCCCCCCCGTGGGGAATTGAACCCAGGGGCACTCTGCCTACTGAGACAGAAACCCAGCCCTTTTTAAACGTTTTAAATCTTGAAACAGGTCTTGCCAATTTGCTCAGCCTGGCCCCAAACGAACTTGTGGTTCTCCTGCCTCGTCTCCCTGAGTGCCGGGATCACAGTCTTGCATCAGCGTGACTGGCTTCATCATTTTCTCTGACTGTCCAAAGAGTTCTTTATGGACACAAGCTTGAGTCCAGCTCCGGGGCGTGAAGCAGTGCGGATGCAGGAGGCAGGGAGACACTCCGTGCATCCCTGTCCTCATGGGAAGAGCAGGGAGATCACCGCTCACTCCGCAGGACTCCTGAGGGCATGAAGGAGGTGGGTGGATGAAAGAGCCTAGCCCAGCAGAGCCCAGCCACTCAGAGCCTCACAGTGCGGCCATGCTGTGACCGAGGCCAGGAACAGAGACCAGGTAGGCGTTAAGACCCGGCAAGTGGCACACACAGAGTGAGCTGCGAAAGAGCCTGCCTGTAGGCTTCCCTACAGGACTTGACGAAACTCCCTCAGACACATCCAGGACCAAGGTCACCTCGGTGTTAGCAATGGGGGACCTGACCAACACTTGCTGGCCCCAAGGCTGCCTTCGGCTTCCTCCTGTAGCGTTGTCAGGCCCTGAAGTGGGTGTGTTCGCTCCACCTTGAGGGCACAGAGCTGGCTGGGGTGGGGACCTGAGGGTGACAGCACCCAGCTCAGTGGATGTGGAGGCAGAAGAACTAATGCTGAGGTCCTTCCTCTGTCCCTGAGCAATCTCAGACACCAAGAGGGCCGCCAAGCTCCTCCAGCCCATCGCAGACGCCAGAGTCCTCAGGCCCTGGCTCCTGCACACCGCTCAGCCACTTACTGCTGCCCACTTGGATCTCTCCGCCTGTACTCCACTTCCCAGCCCACAGCTCAGCAGAGGGAAGGTCTTGGGCTGCCCTTGAAGGCATTTAGGATGCACCGGGCTGTGTGCTAATCCAGAGCACCAGATCGCGGCTGGAAGGCGGGGTGGGGAGGAGAGAGGCGCTGCTCCCAGGCTGGGGCTCTGCTTTCGGAGAGAGGGGCGGAGCCAGCACGTAAGTCCTTCAATCCTTCGGCGGGTCAACGGAGCACAGCCTCAGTGCCTGCGAGACCCTCTCGAAACATCCCTGGGATTCGGCCCGGGAGAATATTCCCTCACGGGACCTCTGGCTGAAGCTTCTCGTCTACATTCTGTCTCCGTGTGGTGATGGTGGCCCTCCCGACCCCCCCCCCCCCCCGCCTGCGTCGCTCGCATCACGTGGAGGATGGAAGTCCATGTGAACCAGACTCCTGCTGCCCAGACACTGTGAGGCTCAAAATGCCACCTGCATGTGTCCGGGGCCGCAGGGCTAAGAGGTCAGCAAAGCCTGTCCCAGCCCTGCCCCTCCTGTGCCCTGCTGTCGGCAGCCACTCTAGAGCCACTACTTCTGGTGCTTGGGTCTTGATGACGGGCAACAGAGGCCGAGTCCTGCGTGTATAAGCTCAGATTTATATAAGGATCCTGAGGCGCTCAGAAAATCACCAGGAGCACCCAACACGAGGCGGGAAGGAGAGCAGCCACAAGCCCCACACCACAGCCAAGGACCAGCCCAGTGCCAGGTAACTCATTGCCAGCACAGCTCAGACCGTGGCTCCCAAGACTCCTGAAAGCTGGGCGTGGCACGTTGCTGCCTCCACCACCCCAAGACAGCTCCTCTGTCCCCCGGCCTCCCCGGGCCGGGCTGGTGGGTGTGCGACGGGCTGAGCCCACAGCTGGGCCCACACCCCGTGGAGCCTGCATCCCTGGCAGCCCCAGCAGGGTCCCAGTAGAGCGGTCAAAGTTCAAAAGTGGTAACATGTAAAAAGAGAGAAAGACAAACTCATTCAAAAATGTCACTGAGGAACTATATGCCAGGCAGTGTTCTAGGCAGCGAATGCATCAGACACAGCCTTGGCCTGAGAGCTTGCACTTCAGCAGGAGACAGGAAGTCACAAACGTGTGTGTGCGTGTGTGTGAGAGAGAGAGAGAGATGTTGGTAAGTGCTAGGGAGAATGATGTGGTGCAAACGCATCACCCCATGGAGGTGGTCGGGGGGCCTCCCTGCTGAGTGCATGTCTGAATCTGGAGGAAGGGAAATCAGGCGGCACAAGCCCCCTGGGAAAAGCTTTACATGCAGCAAGGATGGCAAGAGCAAGAGCAAAGGGCCGGGGGCAGGAGCAGGTCTGAACTGTAAAGGAGCAAAGAGCCCTTGAGGCTAGGGCACAGTGAGTCCAGGGAGAGTTGGAGAGAATTAGTCGAGACCTTGCCCTGGGCATGAAGGGAGCTCTTCGAGGGTTTTGAACAAAGAAGTAAAACCATATGACTTGCATTTCAGACAGCCTCTGGGTGGAGACAGGCAGGACATTTGGAGGCAGGAAGGCAGGCAACACCAACAGGAAAGAGGGACACCGAGCAGGACTCAGCGTTGGCTGGGTCTGAAGGTGGAGTCATCAGGCCCTGGGGGGCTGGATGTTTCATTGCCTCCCTCTGGTGGGCACACACACGCGTGTATGTTTGTGTACATAAACGTGCACATATGCGTGCATGTAGGCAAAACAAGAAAACTGCAGTTCTTACCGGAGTGCTCTTTAAAAGCTGATACCAAGCAGTAAACTAAATATGAGGGAGCCACGCATTGGTCAGCACCAGGCCCCAGGTTCTCATCATTAGATAATCATCTCAACAGCTAGGTCGGTTAAATGCTTATGAGGTGCCAGGTGCTATTCTAAACCCTCTACATAGGCTGTTCACACATAGCAAGCATTTATCTGTCACAGCCAAGCCAGAAGGAAGGTAATACTGTTATCTCTACTTTATAGGCAATGAAACTGAAGTATGGGAGGGTTAAATGTGTTAGTGAGGGGCCCACACTTACAGCAAAATCAAGCTTTGCAGCTGGTAAAAGATGGAATAAGCATTACATAAGCATCTCAGTGTGTAAGTGGAGCTGCTCTGGGGCTGAGGCACTTCCTGTGGAAGGAGGGCATTAGAAAGGATGATCACTAAACCCATAATCCAGAAATCTGTGAGTCCTTCACTGCTACAAAGACTCTTCCTTTGCCTCTTTTGCATCATAACATGAAAGAGAAACTATTCATATTTTCTAAATGCCTACAATGAACAACTAAAGATTATATTAAAGACTAACTCAATTTTATGAACTACTTACATTTGTGTTTTAATAGTTGTCATCAATAATAATTAGTTTGATGAGTAGTGCTCTTTTATTTAGAAAAACTGTACTCCCTCACATATCCAGGGCCAACACAGATGAAAAGACAACAGAGAACGCTGTAGTCCGAGGGACAGCTGTATCCAAACCATCCAATCTGTCCACGGATTGGTTCATCCTCAGCTATCCACCCACCCACCCATCTGCTTACTTATGGAAGAAGTCTTGGAGTTCCTAAGGCCCACCGAATTACTCACTCATGGCAGGTTAAGAAGCTGTGAGACAGTAATGCCCTCACTGTGCACGGTAGAAAGGAGTCCAGGCTGTGGGGTCAAGTGGCTTTCGAATTCTGGCTCAGCTGTAACTTCAGCTTCTGTGTACTATTCGTCACAGCCCTCAACTTCTCGGAGATTTCATTCTGAATCTCCAGATAGTTTTATAAGTAAAATACAAGGCTCGCCGATTCATTACCCAACCTTTAAAGGAAAAGTATTCTCAAGCACATTTCAATACTGACTTTTTATTTTTTTTTTGGTACCAGGGATCGAACTTGGATCCTTGCACTTTCAAGGCAGGCGGCAGAACCACTGAGCTGCATCCCCGGCCCCTTGACATTTATTTGTATAACAAAGTTATTTAAATGTATACAAACAGCATGGTGTATGGGCTGGACCATTAGTCTTTGATCTTTAATTGTTCATTGTGGGCTTTTAGAAGTCACATGTAATTACAAAGTCAAAACAAATTCTGAACGGGCCTCCCTTCCATCACTGCCCACCACCCCAGAGACAAGTGGCTTTCAAGCTCTGTGTGGGTGGCAGTCAGAGGCAGGTTTCCTGTCCTCACTCAGTGGATCCTCGGGTCTGGCTCCCGGTATCTGGAGTGGTGGCGGTGAACCTATGGCGCTCGTGCCACAGTGGGCTGTTTGTTATCACTGAAAGCTCTAAAAGGCTCGCCATCGCTCTCTGAGTCCTGGAGAGATATATAGACCACATAGCTAGAATCACCAAGTCAGAGGTGTCTCTCCATGGTACAGCACCTGCCTCAGGCGTGTGAGGCCCTCGGTCTGATCCCCAGCACTGCACAAGAAACACTGAGTAAATAAATAAAGGCTTTGTGGCACTCAGCCCTTATTAAGTGTGAGGTGCTCTGATGTGTCTTTTCATTCTATTCTATTCTACTCTATTCCAGTTTTCTCCCAAATGCTGCTCTGATCCCCTGAAGCTGGTTTTGCCACCTCCTAAGGGTTTGTGCACACCAGTTTTCAGTTTGGGAAACACCACACCTCTGGAAACGGAGACTGTGCCTTTACAGTCTCTCTAACCCACACGGAGGCTGGTGTCCAAGTTTATCGAAAAGAAGGGATGGAAGTAAAGGGGCAACATTATTTCAGTCTTTGAAAGCCAATGAGAAGGACAGGATTCAGAGAGCTTGGTTGACTTTCTCAAGACGCACAGCCTCGGAGATGCACCTGACCTCAGGCTGCCTGGAGCTGGGCAGAACTGATTCTGCACCTGAGCTGCTGCTGTGGACGGGGTCACAGGAAATAGGCTGAAGGCAGCTCAGTGCCAGGCTTCAAGAATGAGGGTCTCTCCTGAGAGGGAGTGTGAGGGCGGAAGACTGCAGGGAAGGACGGGGGTGGAAGGGTACAGCCTTGGCTGGAGACAGTTTCTTCACCTGACCCGTGTGGAGCTTGGAGAGTGACCAGCATCACAGGCTGGTCTCACCTGGAGGCCAGCGGGACCCAGGTGTGTGCAGCTCTGCCATCCAGCCTCGCTGGCTGGGGAGGAGAGGTCCAGCCCAGGCGACACAGCTCTCGTTTGGCCACCAGCAACCCCCGGAGAAGGGCAGCTGTGAGTCAGCAGCAGCCCTGGTCACCACCATCGGGAGATGAGGTCGCTGCCTCTACAGGGGTCTGGTGGGGATCGGCAGAAACCATGGCCTGGGCACGGGGTCCCCAGCCAGGGACGAGTGTGCCAGCAAATGTGCATGTCTACTCAGTAATAAAAAGGAAATGGCAACGTGTCCCTCAGGGTGTTAGGGAGAATCAGGAGGGAATGTGCACAACTTGTGCAGCCCGGTGCCCAGCACACTGTCAGCACAAAATTAAAAAATAACTGTTCACTGTAGTAAAGACTAGTAGTTAGTAATAATCAAGTCACTGCCCAGCCTAAAATAAGTCAGGGATAAGAGAGATCATAGGAGTCCCCAGCCCGGGCCTCCCTCCCACCCAAGAGAGCTGACTCATCCTCTAAGGCATGAGCCGTGCTGACATGTCTGTTTCCAGGCCCCAGGTCATCCCACAGGCAAACCTTCCTGGGCTCTCCCTGGGCCTTTTCACCCTGTCTCCTGTTGGCCCACTGGTTTGGGCACTAAGATGCCTACGGTCCTGCTGAATTTTCAGAACCTGAAATGACTGTACACTTGGGTTAGTATGAAGAGAAGCAAACCACTGCCATGGCTAAAGGTAGTTGGTGCCACCTTTTCTGAGATCACTGTAGGTAAATCAGCATTTTCTTTCTGCACAGTGGAAACATTTGTCGCGGAGTAATGATGACAGGGTGGAAGAGGAAGGCGAGGGTCAGACAGGGAGGAAGTGTAGCTGAGCACAGAAGAGACGTGCGTGTGCATCTTTCACTTGTGATTTCTAGAAACATTTTCTGGAACCCGGAGCTTAATGGAATAAGAATCTTTGCTGTGATCTCTGCCCAACTTCAAACGCAGGTGAGTGGCTTCCCCTCCCTCTGCTTCTTCTTTCTGTCCTCTGGGCACCCTTGCCTCAGCCTTCATATCGGCCAGTGATGTCCAGACCCCACCCACATGTTCTCTCCGGAACGTCAGTCCCATGCTTAAGGCAGCCCGGGGATTCCAAACTGAGCAAGTCCAAATTCAGCCAGAACTCTCTGTTCCCATCACAGTTTCCGCTCCCCAGTGAGGTCCTAGTGACAATACCCAGTTCATCCAGCTGGAAACACCGCTCTTCGGTGGGGACTGCCTGCCTTTGCTGTGACTCACTTCTCATCCCCTGCATTACTAAGCTGTCCCTGTGCTCCAGCCACATGGCGTCCCACATCCACCCTTCCTCCCCATTATGCCACCAGCATCCCTGTCTGAATCACAGTGAATGCCTCCTGATTAATTCCTTTGCCCATCCATCCATCCATTCATCCACCCATCCTGCAAATATTTTTCGAGCACCTGTAATACGCCAAGCACTATTGTAGGATCTGGGGATGCAGGATAAACCAAACAACCAGGCCTCTGTCCTCATGGAATTTACATTCCAGTGGGGTAACCCAATAACAAACAATAAATAAAGGACTTGTGGACTAAAATGACAGATTGAAACTTTCTCATAAAGTTTTGTTTTGCCAATACCTTAGTAACAGCCTTCTGGCCAATAAATAAATAAAGAAGTCAAAATAAGCAGAAGAAATTCACTATGAGCAATCAAAGAGGCAATAAACTTCCAAAGCTGTTAGC